>NC_057800.1:114476001-114623033 GCF_018294505.1 Triticum aestivum
CCCCAGTTGCTCCATCGACGTACTCCTTCCTCCTATATATACCTACGTACCCCCAAACGATCAGATACGGAGCCAGAAACCTAATTCCACCGCCGCAACTTTCTGTATCCACGAGATCCCATCTTGGGGCCTGTTCCGGAGCTCTGCCGAAGGGGGTATCCATCATGGAGGGCTTCTACATCAACACCATAGCCCCTCTGATGAAGTGTGAGTAGTTTACCTCAGACCTATGGGTCCATAGTTATTAGCTAGATGGCTTCTTCTCTCTTTTTGGATCTCAATACAATGTTCTCCCCCTCTCTTGTGGAGATCTATTCGATGTAATCTTCTTCTTTTTGTGGTGTGTTTGTTGAGACCGATGAATTGTGGGTTTATGATCAAGTCTATATATGAATAATATTTGAATCTTCTCTGAATTCTTTTATGTATGATTGGTTATCTTTGCAAGTCTCTTCGAATTATCAGTTTGGTTTGGCCTACTAGATTGATCTTTCTTGCAATGGGAGAAGTGCTTAGCTTTGGGTTCAATCTTGCGGTGTCCTTTCCCAGTGACAGTAGGGGCAGCAAGGCACGTATTGTATTGTTGCCATCGAGGATAACAAGATGGGGTTTTCATCATATTGCATGAGTTTATCCCTCTACATCATGTCATCTTGCTTAAGGCGTAACTCTGTTTTTAACTTAATACTCTAGATGCATGCTGGATAGCGGTCGATGAGTGGAGTAATAGTAGTAGGTGCAGTCAGGAGTCGGTCTACTTGTCTCGGACGTGATGCCTATATACATGATCGTACCTAGATATTCTCATAACTATGTTCAATTCTGTCAATTGCTCAACAGTAATTTGTTCACCCACCGTAGAATACTTATGCTCTCGAGAGAAGCCACTAGTGAAACCTATGTCCCCCAGGTCTATCTTTATCATATTAATCTCCTACTACTTAGTTATTTCCTTTGCTCTTTACTTTGCCTTTATTTTACTTTGCATCTTTACCACAAAAATACCAAAAATATTATCTTATCATATCTATCAGATCTCACTCTCGTAAGTGGTCGTGTAGGGATTGACAACCCCTATGTCGGTGTACTAGAATAGGGGTACCCTAGTACCCCGAACTTGTGCACGGGCAGTTGCAGCACCCCGCGGCAAGGCTTGCCGGGCGAACGCCAAGATCCTCCGTGGTTCCCTTGGAGCCATTCAAGAACAAAGTATTTAAGCTCAGGAGACAAGGCCCCGGCAAGAGGAGCTTGCCGGGAAGGCCAACCAAGGCACTCCAAGGAACTTGCCGCGACGCGCCATGCGCTCCGGCAAGGCAACAAGGCCCCGGCAAGAGGAGCTTGCCGGGAAGACCAACCAAGGTACCTCGAGGCCTGGTGAGTGACAAGCTTCCGGACCCGACAAGATAACAGCAGCGGCAAGGCGCTTGCCGCGGCAGGCGGCCACTCTGTGCCCACGCTCCAGCGCATCCACCAACGTGTCGCTCTGGGGGCCTCTCCAGGCGCACGTGGCAGGAGGTTGTGCAGCCAGCGGTGCGCAGTGGCATGCGAAGCTGACAAGATCGCCATCGTGGCGAACGGTGGCGCCCCTAACGGTCCTTTTCTGCACTGTTTGGGTGACTCAGACAGGCATTTAATGCCCTTGTCCCCTGCCGTCAGGGTTAGGTAGGCTGCACTGTACAAGTAACTGTACCAACCACCTCACTTTTTACATTTGTACCCTTCTCTGCGTTGCCACCTGTCGGTGACCCCTTTAACGTATAAAAGGAGTCCCATGCGCAACGTGGAGGAGGTTCGACTGGTTCGGAACCCAAAAAAACACTACGCTCTCTCTCTGGAGCAAGAACACAAGATAATCAAACAAGCAGCAGTAGGAGTGTTATCTCTCCGGAGAGATCCGAAGCTGGGTAAACTGCTCGTGTGCTTCGCCTCGATCTGCTCTTCGTGTGATCTCCGCCCCCCGCCGAACCGAAAGGGGCTCGGTCCGCCGGCCCCATAGATGTTCGTGGATCATTTTCCCCGACATCTTTGGCGCGCCAGGTAGGGGGCGTCGAGATTGTGTGAACCTGATCCGGCGTTCACACGAGCTAGATCTTCATTCCCTTCATCAACATGCCACCGAAGAAGAAGACTTCGGCGGCAGCCGCTCCGTCCACGTCACTTCCGCCACCGTTGGAGCAAACGGGTGGTGGAATGGACGCCGGCGGAAGAATGGACGTCGACGAGGAAGCTTATGATGCTGCCAAGTCCAAGGACAAGGCTGCACAAACCTCAGCGACTGTACATGTTCCGCACCACTCTCAGGAGGCGCAAGACCAACAGCGTCATGGCACTCGCAGTGCCATACGCATGATAGGCCATGACCAAGCTGGTGGATCTCGGGGCGCTCAAGACCAGCATGCACGCCAGCGTGCTGGCACGAGCGGGGCACGGTTGCCTGGACGGGATACTGCTCCTTCTAACATCTTTAGAAGTCCGAGCACGTCCCGCTCCTCGCGCCGTCCGCCACTGCCACCCACCACTCCAGCAGAAGCTTTGGCGCGAGCTCAACTGCTCCTAGATTACCCTCCGACGTCGGACAAAATCGACGAATGGAGGGCCACCATTCAGAGTCTCATCGGCTACGCCAACGGCGACACTCCATGGCGGCCGAGCGCGTCGCCGCCGCGGCAGGGTTGCCAGGCGCGAGCCGGTGGCGACGAAACGGGTGGAGGTGCAACTACCATGCAATCACCACCCCGAAGGCCAAGATCGCCGACTCGCCGGATCCACCTCGACAGCGACTCCACCGCATCGTCGGATCCACGAGCTCGTCGCGATCAGCGCCAAGTTCTTCATGATCGACAACAAGAAGACGCTCGAACTCGCATCGAGCGCCAAAGAGAAGCGCGACGTCAATCCGACAAGCGCGCTGGGCCCTCTGTTGACATGCATGCGCCAGGGGAACCAGGCGATCTGCCGTACGCGGTAGGTTGCCCTGCGTTCACTCGTGAGCTGCGGCAAGTCCAGTGGCCCAGCACGAAGAACTTCAAGCCAGACGTACCGGAGAAGTACGACAGCAAGACGCATCCGTCGGAGTTCCTCAGCATCTACACCATTGCAGTGCAGGCTGCCGGGGGACGGGATGACAAGATCCTTGCCAACTACTTCCCGCTGGTGCTCAAGCCCAACGTCAGATCCTGGCTCATGCACTTGCCGGACAACTCCATATCCTCTTGGGCTGATCTGTGCCATCAGTTTGTCGGCGCCTTCACAGGCGGACACAAGCCTCATGGCCAGGAGAGTGATCTTCATCTGCTCGCCCAGAAGGAAGGAGAGCCCATACGCAAGTACATTCAGAGATTCAGCAGTGTGCAGCACAACATCCCAGACGTCCACCCTGCCGCGGTGATCAGCGCGTTCCATCAGAACGTGGGAAACCGCAGGATGCGGGAGGAAATTGGCGATGTGCAAGATCAGGGACGTCAGTGAGTTATATGCACTGGCCGACAAGTGTGCACGTGCTGAGGAAGGAAGGAGACTCCCCGGAGAGAATGTAGGAGCGGGAGGATCTGACAGAGAAGATGCTGCCCCGGCAAGGAAAAACCGGCGGCGGAACAACAGGAAGAGGAAAGGCAAAGAGGTGCTAGTTGTTGAGCAGTCCGGCAATGGTGGTGGCGCCAAGAAAGTCAAAGCTGGTGACTCCGGCAAGGAGGTTGCCGCGGAGGTGGCGGTCGCCGACAAGCAGGACGGCACCAACAAGCAGTATTGCAAGATCCACCACACCAAGGGCCATGATCTCCAGAGCTGCAAAAAAGTCGAGCAGCTTGTTGAGCAATAGAAAGCTGAATACGAGCGGCGCGACAAGGAGAAGGCCCAGGAAGGTGCTGGGGGATCCGGCAAGAAACGTCCCGGCCGAGGAGGACGCCGCGGCAAGGCCAAGCAACGGCAAGGAGACAGACCTCCTCGCGGCCGCGACAAGGATGAAGATGACGACGACGATGAAGACATGGATGATGAGGAGACTGATGAGCAGGAGTTCCAGAAAGCCACAGAGGTCCTGTGCATTGACGGTGGTGCTTCTCTGCATACCTCGCACCGTCAGCTCAAGCAGTGGGTGTGGGAAGTTAATGCAGCAGAACCACCCGTCGAGTCACGCAAGCCTCTGAAATGGTCCAGCACGCCTATCATCTTTGATATTGAGGACCACCCTGATCGCATAACTGCGGTCGGGTGCTTGCCAATGTTGGTTTCACCAACAATCCGCAACCTCAAGGTCACTAAGATACTGGTTGACGGCAGGGCCGGCTTGAACCTGATCTCCTCCGCGGTGCTCCAGAAACTCCAGATCCCTGACAGCGAGCTCGAAGAGACCGGTACATTTCAAGGAATCAACCCGGGAAGGAGCAAGCCGAAGGGAAAGATCACGTTGCCGGTAACATTTGGCAGCGAGCTGAACTTCAGGACTGAGAGGGTCACGTTTGATGTTGCTGACTTTCCATTACCTTACAATGGAATCCTTGGCCGTCCGGCACTCGCCAAGATCATGGCAGCCTCTCACTATGTGTACAACGTACTGAAAATGCCAGGCCCGATAAGTGTCATCTCTGTCCCTGGCGACAAGAAGGATGCTCTTATCTGTGCCGACAAGATCTACCGGGAAGCAGCAGCCGCAGCAGAATGCAAGACACTTGCTGCTGAAGCTCTCGGGGGAAAGAAGAAGACCAAGTCCGGCAAGAGCTCTGATGCCCACTCCGGCAAGCGCACCTCTTTGGAGTGCTGTGCTACCGTCGAGGACGCACCATCAAGCTCCACCGGCAAGTGTAAGAAGGCAATGGCAGCTCCACCTGAGACCAAGAAGGTGTTCGCCAAGGAGGACGACACTGGTGGTACCTTCACCATCAGCGCCACTCTTGACCCCAAATAGGAAAGCGCGCTTGTTGCTTTCCTGCGGGCGAATGTCGACGTGCTTGCGTGGCAACCGTCTGATATCCCCGGTGTTCCCAGGAAAGTAATTGAGCACCACCTTGCCGTCTGTCCTCATGCGCGGCCCGTCAAGCAAAAAGTCAGGAAACAGGCAGTGGAGCGCCAAGAATTCATCGCAGAAGAAATCAAGAAGTTGGAAGCAGCAGGCCTTGTCAGAGGAGTGCTCCATCCCACGTGGTTGGCCAATCCTGTTGTCGTGCGCAAGGCTAACGGGAAATGGAGGCTTTGTATTGACTTCATTGATGTTAATAAAGCTTGTCCCAAAGACCCATTTCCCTTGCCGCGCATTGACCAGATTGTTGACTCCACCGTCGGATGTGATTTGCTTTCATTTCTTGATGCATACTCAGGATACCATCAGATCTTCATGGCAGAAGAGGATGAAGAGAAAACCGCATTTATCACCCCGTGTGGCACGTACTGCTTTGTACGGATGCCTTTCGGTTTGAAGAATGTTGTTTCAACATTCGCAAGGGTAGTACACCACACTTTTGAGCCGCAGATGCACAGAAATGTGGAAGCCTACATGGATGACATAGTGGTCAAAAGCAAGAACAGGGCGACCCTGATTCAAGATTTAGACGAGACATTTGCAAATCTGCGCAAGATCAACCTCAAGCTTAACCCCGAGAAGTGCGTGTTTGGAGTCCCTTCCGGCAAGCTTCTCGGGTTCTTCGTGTCTTAGCGGGGAATTGAAGCCAATCCCGACAAGATCAAGGCCATTGAGCAGATCGAAGCACCAAAGCGCGTCAAGGATGTACGAAGGCTTGCCGATTGCGTGGCTGCTCTCAGCAGGTTTATCTCTAGATCTGCTGAGCGCGCCCTGCCATTTTTCAAAATTTTGAAAAAGGCAGGTCCAATAAAATGGACTCCGGAGGCGAAGGCTGCGCTGCAGGACTTGAAGAGATACCTGTCCTCCACTCCAACATTTGTCGCACCTAAGCCGCAAGAGAAGTTGCTGCTGTATATAGCGGCAACCAATCAAGTGGTTAGTGCTGCGTTAGTGGCGGAGAGGGAGGCAGATGATGAGCCAGCAACCACGGCAGATGCATCCAGCGACAAGCAGGGGGCTTCGCCGACAAGCTCTGGTCCCGACAGAGATGGATCTGCGCAGGAGCATGATAAGATGCAGAAGAGAATGGTGCAGCGTCCAGTTTACTTTGTCAGTTCCCTTCTATAGGGGGCTAGATCAAGGTACTCTGGTGTGCAGAAGTTGCTTTTCGGCCTCCTCATGGCCTCGAGAAAGCTGCGCCATTACTTCCAAGCACATGAGATCACAGTCGTCACTCGCTTTCCGCTGAAGAGGATACTGCAAAATCCAGAAGCGACAGGCAGGATTGTCGAGTGGGTGCTGGAACTGTCAAGCTTTGGCCTCAAGTTTGAGAGCACTTCAACTATCCAAAGCAGAGCATTGGCAGAGTTCATAGCAGAATGGACGCCAACACCAGATGAAGAAATTCCAGAGACGAGCATCCCCGTCAAAGAGGCAAGCAAAGAGTGGCTGATGTACTTTGATGGTGCCTTCTCGCTGCAAGGCGCCGGTGCGGGCGTGCTGCTTGTCGCGCCCACCAGAGAGCACCTCAAGTACGTAGTCCAGATGCACTTTCCCAAGGAGCAAGCAACCAACAATACTGCAGAGTATGAAGGATTGCTTGCCGGTCTCAGAATCGCAGCAGACCTTGGGATCAAGAAGCTCATTGTCAGGGGTGACTCACAGCTTGTCGTCCGCCAAGTGAACAAGAACTACCAGAGTCCATTGATGGAAGCATATGTCGATGAAGTGAGGAAGCTAGAAGAGCACTTTGACGGCCTCCAGATGGAGCATATCCCAAGAGCTCAGAATGACATTGCTGATGGCCTGTCAAAGTGCGCCGCACTAAAGTTACCTGTGGAACCAGGGATCTTTGTGCTCAAGTTGACTCAACCATCCGTAACACCATCAACTGGACAAAGCAAGAAGAGGAAGTTGGTTTCTGGTGACTACTTTCCAGCAGAGCTCCCCGAAGCCGCCGCCAAGAAAGTCCCCAAGATCAACACCAAGGATGCTGAGGGGCAGTCTGCTCCGGCAAGCCTTATGGTTTGTTCCATTGAAGCAGACGCTCCCGACAAGTTTTGCTCCGGCAAGCTTGCCGGGGAACATCAAGCTCCGGCAGGGCCGGAAGTCCTTGCCGTAGAAGCGGATGTTCCCGCAGCAGCAGATGTGCCTTTAGTCCTTGTTGTCGAGCCACAAGCTCCAGCATGGGCACAGCAGATTGTCCATTTCCTTCAGACAGGAGAACTTCCCGAAGAGCAAGAAGAAGCGGAAAAAGTAGCCCGACAGTCAAGTATGTACCAGTTTGTCATAGCATACTTTACAGAAGAAGACTCAACGGTGTGAAATTGAAGTGTATTTGCCAGGAAGATGGACAAAAGCTGTTGGCAGAGATACATGGAGGCATATGTGGCTACCACATTGGCGCAAGAGCACTTGCCGGCAAAGCTTTCCGGCAAGGTTTCTTTTGGCCGACCGCCCTCCAGGATGCAACTACACAAGTAACCAAGTGTGAAGCGTGCCAGTTCCACTCCAAACAGATACACCAGCCAGCTCAAGCTCTCCAGACGATCCCTTTATCCTGGCCATTTTCGGTCTGGGGGCTCGATATCCTCGGCCCTTTCCCCTGAGCTGTCGGGGGCTTTGAGTACTTGTACGTCGCAATCGACAAGTTCACAAAGTGGCCGGAAGTGCAGCCAGTGAGGAAGGTGACAGCACAGTCAGCAGTCAAGTTCTTCAGGTCAATTGTTTGCCGTTTCGGGATCCCTAACAGGATCATCACCGACAACGGCACGCAATTCACGAGCCGCACCTTCATGCAGTACGTCCAAGACCTTGGCGCCAAGGTCTGCTTCGCTTCTGTTGCTCATCCGAGAAGCAACGGTCAAGCAGAGAGGGCAAATGCTAAAGTGCTGCATGGGCTCAAGACCAGAACTTTCGACAGGCTGCGCAAGTGCGGAAGAAACTGGATCAAGGAGCTGCCGATGGTTCTTTGGTCGATCAGAACGACGCCAAATCGAGCCACTGGCCAGACGCCTTTCGCTCTAGTCTATGGAGCAGAGGCAGTTCTCCCCACGGAAGTTGTATACGGATCGCCTCGAGTGCTTGCTTATGATGAGCTTGAGCAAGAACAGCTGCGACAAGACGACGCGCTACTCCTTGAGGAAGATCGTCTTCAGGCTGCTGTACGAGCTGCTCGATACCAGCAAGCTTTGCGCCGCTACCATAGCCGCAAAGTTAAGGCCAGAAGCTTCAAGGAAGGCGAGCTTGTTCTTCGGCGCGTTCAGTCCGCCAAGAATTCCAACAAGTTGACGCTGAAGTGGGAAGGCCCTTATCGGGTGAAACGAGTCACTAGGCCCGGCGTTGTCCGCCTTGAGACCGAAGATGGCATTCCGGTGAGCAACTCCTGGAACACAGAACATCTTCGTAAGTTTTTTCCCGTAGGGCGCGGTTGCCGGAACCCGTTCCGGCAACCACCTTTTGTACAAGTCTTGCCGCTGTTGCATGTAATCCTTTGTACAAAGCCGGGCGCAGATCCCGCGCATAAATAAAACCCCATGTGCTCCGCACAACTTGTCCATTTCATGCATTAGTTTCTTTCTTGCATGCGTTATCTGACACTTTGTGCAACACCTACATCCGGTAAGCAATAACGAGCCGAAGGGCTCCATATCATTATTTTCTCTTCTTTCTTTTTTCTCAACAAAGGAAAAGAAGGATCCCTTGCACACAAGTTTGCCGGGGGGAAGGAGAAGATTGTGGTATGGACCAGGCGTCGTTCGAGCAAAGTTTTGCCTTGCCGAGAAGCAAACGACAGAAAAGATAAATTGACAAAGTTTGAGCAATCAGTTTTTAAATTTTTGAGTTATCTTCCTTGAACGACCCTGCTTTGTATGGAAAACCTATGCGCGGAGGAACCAACTCGTGGCTAGTTGCGCCCTTACTTTGTTTCGAATCCGCTCAACAACTTAAGTGTGCTGCATCTAGTCGCGACAAGGTTTCTTGTCGGAAGCAGTGCCGCCAGCAGGCTGCTGACATTCCGCACTCAGCGCTCGCGGCTCGGGTGCCTGCGCCGACAAGTTCCCTAGAAGCGTAGGGTAAAAACATACAAAGGAAGGAATCTAGTAGAGGAAATAAAATAGCAATTGATAACAGAAATAAAGTTATATTACAAGATAACTTGTCGCAGCTCTAATAGACTGTTTTCATAACATGATTAGCAGCGACAAGGGAAAAGAAGAAATGGGCGGCCTAGTCTACGCGATCGCCCTCAACCCTCTTGATCTCGCTCACCTTGTCCACAATGGGTGCGACAAGGGCCTTGAGTGCGTCCCGATCGGCGTCTGGCGGCAAGGACTTGAGGACGTTGGTGAAGCTGAGGCCTGGATTGCAGAAGGCCACCTTCATCAGCACCTTCTGGAGAACCCCGGCGCAGATTTTGCGCGACTCGTCGGCCAGCTGCTTTGGGATCCTCTCCCGGAGCCGCTGGAGTGCCGACGCCACGCCCTTGAAGAACAGGCTGAGCTTGGCGCTGGGTTGGACATTCTTGTCGGAGGGATACCCAAAGTCCTCCATCCCCAGCTGCGCCAGCTCCTCGTCGATGACTGCGGCAATATTCACCAGACCCTCGGTCCAGTGCTCCACAGTATCTCTGAATGAGTTCTGGGTAACTGCGATGCTCTCCAGCAGCGCCTTGTCAGCCTTGACCTTCTCCGACAAGGTCTTCTCCCGCTCCTTGGCGTTGTCCAGCGTCTGCGTCAGCGTGGCCAGCTTCAAATCCAGGTCTGCATTGGAATCCTTGGTGGTGCTGAGCTCCTTGCCCCTCTCAGCGAGAAGACCTTGCAGCTCACCATGGGCGGCAGCATCCTTCTCACGCTCATGCTTGAGCGCGGCAAGCTCCTCGCCGCTCTTCCCGATGTTGGCCTCCAGCTGCGCCACCTTCTCCTCCAGCTCTTTCTTGGCGGCCTCTGCGGTTGCGACAGTGTCCTTTGCTTCCTTGAGCGCCCCGCCAAGTGCTTGCTCGCGCTCCGCGAGCTCCTCCTCGTAGCTGTCGAGGTTGGCCTTCCGCTGCACCAATTCGCCTTCTCGCGCGGACTGCTTCTCGGCGGCCAGCCTTTGTTCCTCCTCAGCTTCGGCCTTCTCGAGAAGGAAGGCCGTGCGCTCCTCGGCGAGTCGCTCCCGCTCCTGTGCCAGGGACCGGAGAGCTTCTTGATTGTGGCCCCGGAGCTCCTCCGCGCGCTTCTCCATATCAACTCCCGCCTTCGCGACAAGCGCTTCCTGGGAAGCCAGCTTGGCTTGCCGTGCGCGGTAGAGTGACAGCAGCTTCCGCAGCAGCTGCTCCTCCTCAGGCTCGCCACTGCTGCTGCTGGGCGCGTCGACCAACGACAGTCCAGCGGAGGCGAGCACCTCCTCATCGAAAGTTTCCCCCTCGACCGGCACCCTGGAGCTCGACGCCCAGGGTAGCTTGATGAAGATATCGTCGCCGGCCTTCAAGTAGGCGCCGGGCTGGGGCTCCTCGGAGCCCGGCTCCGCAGCAGCGGCAGAGAGATCGGCGGTCGGCGCAGCGCCTGGCGCTCCTGCGGCCTCAGGATCGTCAGTGCGATCGCCCGACCCCTCGCCGGCTTCTGCGGCGGCAGCCTTGGCGGCCTCCTCGCCGGCGGTCTCATCAGCACCGGCCCCTTCTTCGTTGGCGGTGGCGTCGTCAGTGCTGCCATGCACGCCTTCCTCGCCGGCGCCCTCTGTCTTCATTGGCTCAGCGGCAGATGGGTCTGAAGAATGAAGAAGGGAGAAAAATCAATCAAAAATCCAAGAGAAGAAAATCAGAAGAAGAAGAACCCAAGGGAAAGTTTTTGGACAAGTGAATTACCTGTGCCAAGATCTGCAGTTGCGGTCTCGACCGCCGCAGGATCGACGGTGTTGTCCCTTGCTGGGGAACTGCCCCTTGCCGGAGAGTTCTCCCTTGCCGGGGACTCCTCCCTTGGCGGCGTAGTCGAAGTAGATGGCACTTCGGGACCTGCTTCCGGGTGCTCCTAATATGGCTGCTCTGCTCCTACACAAATCAACAAGCAAGATATCAACAAAGGAAAAAGCACTCATGCGCGCCTGACAGCAGAAAGCTAACTATGAACTTACGCTGGGGGCTGTGCTGGGGGCTGCTTTGAGGAGTGGTTGCCGGGTCCATCAAGGTGGTCTCGGACCCACCCCCTGCTGACACGGTGGGGTCATCTTCGATGACAATCACCGCGGCATTGGCCCTCTTCGCCGCTCTCTGGGCCAGTGTCCTGAAAAGAAAGGAGTTCAGATTGAAGCAAGTCAGATACAAGATAAAAACAGCAAGATTGAAGAACTACAAGAGCACCAAAGAAACTTACTCTTCTTCCTCCTCGTCGGAGCTTAGCGCGGAAAGATCAAAGTCCGGCTCCCCTCCGGTGCAGCGAGGCGGAGGAGTAGGATCCCTTGCCCGCTTGGCGGGGGCGGTGGCGGTGGCCCGGGAAGATCCCGCTCCAGTTGCCGCTACTGCGTGAGGCGCTCCCGCGGCAACATTGCTTGCCGCGGTAGAGCGTGTCGCACGGCTCGACGGCTGTTGACCCGGCTGCCGCCCCGCTATGTCCGCGGCCCTGCGAAGACGCCTTCTTGGCGGGGCCGGGGGCTCCGCCTACGGCAAGCTTTCTGAAGGCTCGGGCTCTTCCTCGCCGGCCTCGCTTGGCTCAGCTTCAGAGCCGGTAGGCTCTTCCTCGCCAATGAACTCCGCGCGCTCGGCGAGGTTTGCCACCTCTGCCGCCTCCGCCTCCTCCACAGTGAACCCGAACGCGCCCGCGGCAGCTACAACCGCAACCTCTTCCGCCCTTGTGGCGATGCGCTGCAGCTCCTCATCGGTGGTGTCACGGGTGAGGCTCTTCTACTCGTCAGCACGGACCGGCCCTTCTTCCAAGTCGTCGAAGAACGCTTGCACGACGTCATCCGCAGGCTCTTGCCAAGTTGGAACGATTCCGTGTGAATCGCACAACGGCATCATGGCGCGGATCCGGTCAAGCGAAGAATTATTGCACAATGGAACGACGCCCCTCGCCAGCGTGAATGGGTGCTGGGGATCGCGTTTGAACAACTCCAGGAGCATTGCATCCAGCTCCAAGACGGTGAAGTTGTAGTTGAGGCCCGGCCGCAGCCTCATGATGTCCGCCGAGTTCTTGAATTCCCAGGCGGGCCTCCCCCTCTCCTGCAGGGGGGCGATGCGGCGGCGGAGGAAATCTGCGCCTACAGCGCCTACAGTGAGCCCGGCAAGCCTGAGGCGAAGGATCCTAGTAATGGCGATCTTCAGCCTCTCGTCTTCCGGGGCCATGTTGCTCCAGTCATTGCCGTGCACTATTGGAGCTTGGCGCACGGCGGTGAAGGGCTGCGGATTCTCCTCGACGATCCAGCACCACTCCGCTCTCCACTCCTCCCACTTGATGCGGAGCTCACCCTCCAAGTACGCCTCCTTCTTGCCGACTCTCGAGATCCAGGCGATCCCTCCGGCAAGCGGCTCTCCTCTCTCTACCCGCGGCATGAAGAAGTGGCGGAAAAGGGCAACATTGGGGTGGACTCTGACAAAGTTTTCGCACAAATGTGCGAAAACTGCCATGGTCAGAATGGTGTTGGGACTGAAATCAAGGAGGCGGAGGCCGTAGGTGTTCATGATATCGCAGAAGAACTCCGAGAAGGGCGGGCAGAGCCCGCAATAGAAGAACAGCGCGAAGAATGGGTACCCGTTTGGAGCCAGTTCCGAAGCAGCGGCCGGGAGTACCCTCGTGCGCGGATGCGCCCGTGTCTCCGTCGCCCAAAAGAGGTAGAAGTACTCCCTCAGCTCCTTCGCGCCGAGCTGGGGGGGGAGAAGATCGCCCGCTCCTTCCGCAGTGCCGCGAGCCGCTGCGCCTCGGCCGACTTCACGCCCTTTCCCTTGTCGGCTTTCGGAGCCATGGCGGAGGTGGTGGGGGAGGTCGACGGCGTTGGTGATGCTGGTGGCAATGGGGGCGGAGCGCTGCTCTCTCGGCTTCGAGAAGAAGGGGGGAGCGGCGGAGGTTCGTGAAGATGGAGTAGTAGCAACCAGCGAGGTGGAACGAACTGCCCCTGTTTCCTCTGCTTATAAAGAGGGACGGGGCGGACGTTTCGCCCTTCCGAATAAAGAACCACCCACGATCTCTCCCACGACGCCGCATTCAACACGTGCCATTAGGGGAGAGCGCGGTGGATATGGAGCGAGATTCGGCGTGGCCCAGTCCGCGTGTGCCCGTGCCCTGTCTTAGGCCTGGCCCAACAGTGCTCGGCACCGTGTCTGGCCCAGGCCCGAGGGCTCCTGTCGGTGTACTAGAATAGGGGTACCCTAGTACCCCGAACTTGTGCACGGGCAGTTGCAGCACCCCGCGGCAAGGCTTCCCGGGCGAACGCCAAGATCCTCCGTGGTTCCCTTGGAGCCATTCAAGAACAAAGTATTTAAGCTCAGGAGACAAGGCCCCGGCAAGAGGAGCTTGCCGGGAAGGCCAACCAAGGCACTCCAAGGAACTTGCCGCGACGCGCCATGCGCTCCGGCAAGGCAACAAGGCCCCGGCAAGAGGAGCTTGCCGGGAAGACCAACCAAGGTACCTCGAGGCCCGGTGAGCGACAAGCTTCCGGACCCGACAAGATAACAGCAGCGGCAAGGCGCTTGCTGCGGCAGGCGGCCACTCTGTGCCCACGCTCCAGCGCATCCACCAACGTGTCGCTCTGGGGGCCTCTCCAGGCGCGCGTGGAGGGAGGCTGTGCAGCCAGCGGTGCGCAGTGGCATGCGAAGCTGACAAGATCGCCATCGTGGTGAACGGTGGCGCCCCTAACGGTCCTTTTCTGCACTGTTTGGGCGACTCAGATAGGCATTTAATGCCCTTGTCCCCTGCCGTCAGGGTTAGGTAGGGTGCACTGTACAAGTAACTGTACCAACCACCTCACTTTTTACATTTGTACCCTTCTCTGCGTTGCCACCTGTCGGTGACCCCTTTAACGTATAAAAGGAGGCCCGTGCGCAACGTGGAGGAGGTTCGACTGGTTCGGAACCCAGAAAAACACTACGCTCTCTCTCTGGAGCAAGAACACAAGATAATCAAACAAGCAGCAGTAGGAGTGTTATCTCTCCGGAGAGCTCCGAAGCTGGGTAAACTGCTCGTGTGCTTCGCCTCGATCTGCTCTTCGTGTGATCTCCGCCCCCCGCTGAACCGAAAGGGGCTCTGTCCGCCAGCCCCATAGATGTTCGTGGATCAGTTTCCCCGACACCCTATTCGTGTTGGTTGTGAGGATTTATTTGTTTTGTGCAGGTACGAGGGACTCGCGCGTAGCCTCCTACTGGATTGATACCTTGGTTCTCAAAAACTGAGGGAAATACTTACGCTACTTTGCTGCATCATCCCTTCGTCTTCGGGGAAAACCAACGCAGTGCTCAAGAGGTGGCAAGAAGGATTTCTGGCACCGTTGCCAGGGAGGTCTACGCAAAAGTCAACATACCAAGTACCCATCAGATACCCTTATCTCCCGCATTACATTATTTACCATTTGCCTCTCGTTTTCCTCTCCCCCACTTCACCCTTGCCGTTTTATTCGCCCTCTCTCTCTATCCTCCCTCTCTTTCTCTATTTGCCTCTTTTTGCCCGCTTGCTTTTTGTTTTCTTGTGTGTTAGTTCGTTTGATTGTCGTTATGGCTAGTCCCTTATCTTCTCTGTTGTCTCCCGAGATTGAAATTCTAAATTTTAAGCAAAGGGAGGGAGAAAATCTAAAAGAAGCTTGGTATAGAATTTGCAATGCTCAAAATAGATCCACCAGGAAGCAATCTACTTCCGTTCTTCTTCGCAATTTTTATGTAGGCATTACTCCTTGGCACAGATATGTCCTTGATACTATTACTGGAGGGAACTTCTTGGGTAGCCACACTTTTGATTCTTATAATGCTATGATAGATTTGTTTGGCTCACCCCCTCTTTTGGTTAATGGAACTGTATTAACTTTGGAGCATGTAATGCAAAGACTTGAAATTATTGAAAATAAGGTTGCTAACGTAGAGTTAATTGAAAATTTGGATAAAAAGATCCACAATCAAATCTCTCAATATGGATCTAAAGAAGGAGTCACTTTGAAAAATATTAAAGAGAAGGAACCCATAGTTAATGAGAAAATAAATCACGATTCCACTAGAATTGATAAAATTGAGGATATTATTACCAACTTGGGAACCGCTTTTTCTTTCGTAAAGAACGCTCCAAGTCCTCCCGCTAAAATTGCCAAGCTTATGTATGTTCCTAAGAATAAGGGTGAATCCTCTAGTAAGGAAACTGCGGATCTCAAATCTATAAGTGTTCATCCCAATCTTTTTGCTATCATTAACAAACCATTTGTTACAAATGATTTTTTCGACTTGTTCCTAAAAATTTGATAATCAATAAAAATAAAGAAATTCCTAAAGATTGTAGATGCCTCATTGAAGAATTTCCTACCAAAGATGGCAATACCTAGATCTATCCTTGCTTGTTATGCCTAGCTAGGGGCATTAAACAATAGCGCTTGTTGGGAGGCAACCCAATTTTATTTTTATTCATTGCTTTTTGCTCCGGTTTAGTAATAAATATTTTATCTAGACTCTGTTTTAGTTGTGTTTTTGTGTTTAATTAGTGTTTGTGCCAAGTAGAATCGTTGGGAAGACTTGGGGAAAGTCTTGTTACACTTGCTGTAAAAAACAGAAACTTTAGCGCTCACAAGAACTGCTGCCATTTTTATTTGGAAAGTGATATTTAGTTAATTATTTTTGAATATGATTAATATATAAATTACTCACGTCCAGCAATTTATTTTAGAATTTTTGGGGTTCCAGATCTTGCGCTAGCTACAGATTACTACAGACTGTTCTGTTTTTGACAGATTCTGTTTTTCGTGTGTTGTTTGCTTATTTTGATGAATCTATGGCTAGTAAAATAGTTTGTAAACCATAGAGAAGTTGGAATACAGTAGGTATAACACCAATATAAATAACTAATGAGTTCATTACAGTACCTTGAAGTGGTATTTTGTTTTCTTTCGCTAACGGAGCTCACGAGATTTTCTACTTTAAGTTTTGTGTTGTGAAGTTTTCAAGTTTTGGGTAAAGATTTGATGGATTATGGAACAAGGAGTGGAAAGAGCCTAAGCTTGGGGATTCCCATGGAACCCCCAAGATAATCTAAGCACACCTAAAAGCCAAAGCTTGGGGATGCCCCGGAAGGCATCCCCTCTTTCGTCTACTTCTATCTGTAACTTTACTTGGAGCTATATTTTTATTCGCCACATGATATGTGTTTTGCTTGGAGCGTCTTGTGTGATTTGAGTCTTTACTTTTTAGTTTACCACAATCATCCTTGCTGTACACACCTTTTAAGAGAGCCATACATGATTTGGAATTTGTTAGAATACTCTATGTGCTTCGCTTATATCTTTTGAGTTATGTAGTTTTGCTCTAGTACTTCACTTATATCTTTTAGAGCACGGTGGTGGATTCGTTTTATAGAAACTATTAATCTCTCATGCTTCACTTAGATTATTTTGAGAGTCTTAAATATCATGGTAATTTGCTTAAAATCCTAATATGCTTGGTATACAAGATTAATAATAAAACTTTCTTACGAGTGTGTTGAATACTATGAGAAGTTCGATGCTTGATAATTATTTTGAGATATGAAGATGGTGATATTAAAGTTGTGCTAGTAGAGTAATTGTAAATTTAAAGAATACCTGTGTTAAAGTTTGTGATTCCCGTAGCATGCACGTATGGTGAACCGTTATATGATGAAGTCGGAGCATGATTTATTTTTTGATTGTCTTCCTTATGAGTGGCGGTCAGGGACGAGCGATGGTATTTTCCTACCAATTGATCCCCCTAGGAGCATGCGCATAATACTTTGCTTTGATAACTTGTAGATTTTTGCAATAAGTATATGAGTTCTTTATGACTAATGTTGAGTCCATGGATTAATACGCACTTTTCTCATCCTTCCATCATTGCTAGCCTCTCTAATACCGCACACCTTTCGCCGGTATCATACACCCACCATATACCTTCCATAAAACAGCCACCATACCTACCTATTATGGCATTTCCATAGCCATTCCGAGATATATTGCCATGCAACTTTCCACCATTTCGTTTATTATGACACACTCCATCATTGTCATATTGCTTAGCATGATCATGTAGTCGACATTGTATTTGTGGCAAATCCACTGTTCATAATTCTTTCATACATGTCACTCATGAGTCATTGCATATCCCGGTACACCGCCGGAGGCATTCATATAGAGTTATATTTTGTTCTAAGTATCGAGTTGTAATTGTTGAGTTTTAAGAAAAATAAAAGTGTGATGATCATCATTATTAGAGCATTGTCCCAGTGAGGAAAGGATGATGGAGACTATGATTCCCCCACAAGTCGGGATGAGACTCTGGACTAAAAAAAGAGGCCATAAAAAAAGAAGAGAAACGGCCCAAATAAAAAATGAGAGAAATAGAGAGAAGGGACAATGCTACTATCCTTTTACCACACTTGTGCTTCAAAGTAGCACCATGATCTTCATGATAGAGAGTCTCCTATGTTGTCACTTTCATATACTAGTGGGAATTTTTCATTATAGAACTTGGCTTGTATATTCCAATGATGGGCTTCCTCAAAATGCCCTAGGTCTTCATGATCAAGCAAGTTGGATGCACACCCACTTAGTTTCTTTTTGAGCTTTCGCATACTTATAGCTCTAGTGCATACGTTGCATGGCAATCCCTACTCACTCACATTGATATCTATTGATGGGCATTTCCATAGCCGTTGATACGCCTAGTTGATGTGAGACTATCTTCTCCCTTTTTGTCTTCTCCACAACCACAATTCTATTCCACCTATAGTGCTATGTCCATGGCTCACCCTCATGTATTGCGTGAAGATTGAAAAAGTTAGAGAATGTCAAAAGTATGAAACAATTGCTTGGCTTGTCATCGGGGTTGTGCATGATTTAAATATTTTGTGTGGTGAAGATAGAGCATAGCCAGACTATATGATTTTGTAGGGATAACTTTCTTTGGCCATGTTATTTTGAGACGACATAATTGCTTTGTTAGTATGTTGGAAGTATTATTATTTTTATGTCAATATTAAACTTCTGTCTTGAATCTTTCGGATCTGAATATTCATACCACAATTAAGAAGAATTACATTAAAATTATGCCAAGTAGCACTCCGCATCAAAAATTCTGTTTTTATCACTTACATACTCGAGGACGAGCAGGAATTAAGCTTGGGGATGCTTGATACGTCTCCAACGTATCTATAATTTTTGATTGCTCCATGCTATATTATCTACTGTTTTGGACATTATTGGGCTTTATTATCCACTTTTATATTATTTTTGGGACTAACCTATTAACCAGAGGCCCAGCCCAGAATTGATGATTTTTGCATGTCTTAGGGTTTCGAAAAAAAGGAATATCAAACGGAGTCCAAACGGAATGATACCTTCGGGAACGTGATTTTCTCAACAAACAAGACCCGGGAAACTTGGACCCTACGTGAAGACACAAAAGAGGAGGCCACGAGGTAGGGGGGCGCGCCTCCCCCCCCAGGTGCGCCCTCCACCCTTGTGGGCCCCCTGTTGCTCCACCGACGTACTCCTTCCTCCTATATATACCTACGTACCCCCAAACGATCAGATACAGAGCCAGAAACCTAATTCCACCGCCGCAACTTTCTGTATCCACGAGATCCCATCTTGGGGCCTGTTCCGGAGCTCTGCCGAAGGGGGTATCCATCATGGAGGGCTTCTACATCAACACCATAGCCCCTCTGATGAAGTGTGAGTAGTTTACCTCAGACCTACGGGTCCATAGTTATTAGCTAGATGGCTTCTTCTCTCTTTTTGGATCTCAATACAATGTTCTCCCCCTCTCTTGTGGAGATCTATTCGGTGTAATCTTCTTCTTTTTGTGGTGTGTTTGTTGAGACCGATGAATTGTGGGTTTATGATCAAGTCTATATATGAATAATATTTGAATCTTCTCTGAATTCTTTTATGTATGATTGGTTATCTTTGCAAGTCTCTTTGAATTATCAGTTTGGTTTGGCCTACTAGATTGATCTTTCTTGCAATGGGAGAAGTGCTTAGCTTTGGGTTCAATCTTGCGGTGTCCTTTCCCAGTGACAGTAGGGGCAGCAAGGCACATATTGTATTGTTGCCATCAAGGATAACAAGAAGGGGTTTTCATCATATTGCATGAGTTTATCCCTCTACATCATGTCATCTTGCTTAAGGCGTTACTCTGTTTTTAACTTAATACTCTAGAAGCATGCTAGATAGCGGTCGATGAGTGGAGTAATAGTAGTAGATGCAGGTAGGAGTCGGTCTACTTGTCTCGGATGTGATGCCTATATACATGATCATACCTAGATATTCTCATAACTATACTCAATTATGTCAATTGCTCAACAGTAATTTGTTCACCCACCGTAAAATAGTTATGCTCTCAAGAGAAGCCACTAGTGAAACCTATGGACCCCGAGTCTATATTTATCATATTAATCTCCTACTACTTAGTTATTTCCTTTGCTCTTTACTTTGCCTTTATTTTACTTTGCATCTTTACCACAAAAATACCAAAAATATTATCTTATCATATCTATCAGATCTCACTCTTGTAAGTGGCCGTGTAGGGATTGACAACCCCTATTCGCGTTGGTTGCGAGGACTTATTTGTTTTGTGCAGGTACGAGGGACTCGCGCATAGTCTCCTACTGGATTGATACCTTGGTTCTCAAAAACTGAGGGAAATACTTAAACTACTTTGCTGCATCATCCCTTCCTCTTTGGGGAAAACCAACGCAGTGCTCAAGAGGTAGCAATACGCGCTTTTCCGAACACCCCCGCATTATGTGCGTGGGGGCTGAAGCCGACGACTACAAACTTTTAGGTTATATACATACATAAACGGCCGCATAGGAGGCATCATAATACTTTCAGGAAAAAGTATAAACACAACCTTTATAATCCAAATAGAATTGTTTTTACAAATGGGATACATGTCACTCGAACATGATACTCTTCAAGCACTGAGCCTCTATTAAACGAGCGCCTTCTAGGACTTCTTCAAAATAGTGCTCAGCTGGGACCTGGCCTACGGCTGGATCCCGGGTTGTAATAGCGGTGGCCTCCATCTCTTCCCAGTATGTCTTAACACGGGCAAGAGCCAACCGCGCACCCTCTATGCACGCCGACATCTTTACAGCGTCGATATGCGGCACAGCACCAAGGAATCGTTGCACTAAACCAAAATAACTATTCGGCCTTGGTCCCTTCGGCCAAAGATGATCCACGACAGACCTCATGGCAAGTCCGGACAACCTGTGGAGCTCGGCCCACTCGGCCATTTGCTCATTTAACAGCAGTGGACGCGTTGGAGCACGGAACTGCGACCAGAACAATCCTTCCACTTCATGATCTTTCTGATCTTTGAAAAACTCAGTCGCATCAGCAGCACTCATTGCCAAGTCCAAGTACGCATCTGCAGCTCTCCATAATTGATCCAGAGGGGCATACTTCGGATCTCCGAACTTCGCCCGCAACAAAAAGGGCTTCCCAGCCGTGATATCTCCGGCTTGACGGAGCTCCTCCTTCGCTGCTCTGATTTGAGAGCGGGTTTCCTTGGCTGCTTCCACAGCTTTCTTCAGGTCAGCCGCTTTCGCTTGGCTTTCCTTTTCAAGAAGCTCATATCGGCTGGCGACATCTTTTAGCTCAACAGCCATCTTGGCTATCTTATCTTCGCTCTGGCGATGAGCAACCTGTTCGTCTCTTAAGTCTTCGGCCGCCTTTAGGGCGGCCGCATCACTTCTCCTGGCTTGTTCCTTGGCTCGGGCAAGTTCCGCCCGAAGGGTCTCCACGACGGCAGCTCCATCTGCAGTCACAGCATATTATAGATACTAGCATCATGCTCCTCTCAATATTTATTGACCACCCGAAAATACATACCATGTGCCTCGTCAAGCTGCTTGTTCACAAGCGCAATGCCAGCATCTGCTGCGTCAAGTTGCCGACTCAGTCCGGCAAACTCAGCAGTCCGGCCAGCCACCGGACCCTCAGCCGCCTGCACATGAAAGAAGCGTGATCATTACCTGGGACTATGATCCTCTGTTTTCCGCCTCTGGACAGCAACCAGAGTCTCAGGGGCTACTACCTGTATAGAGCACACCTAGCGTGTGAGGTACCGTCAAAAAAATTATATATTACTTTGCGCACCTCAAAGCCTCTTAGCAGGCTCGTAAAAGCCTCATGCAACCCACTTTTGGCGAATGAAATCCTCTCAACCACCGTACACATTAAAATACGATGCGCCTCTAAGATAGCCGCTTGCTCCAAAAGACCCATCAGTGCGTCCGATTGTGTACCGGACAATCCCAGACTCTTTCTGTTGCTCTCCTTAGGAGCTGAATACTCCGGACTTCGGGTGGCCGAAGGGTTAACTTCTGGCCTTAGCGGATCAGGAGAAATCCTCCGTGATGACACCTCAGGGTCGTCCGCCCCAGCAGGCGGGGAGACAGGGGGAGGCGTTTCGTTCTCCATCATCTCTAAAAGAAGATCCCCCGAAGACGAACTCTATCGAGAAGGGCTACGAGCCGGACTGCAAGATATATGTCTCGGTTATTGTCCTCGGAGATAAAGCAGGATATATTTACCAAAAGTACTCTTGTTCACTTACAGCTCGGTGGAGGGCTGGCCCCCTTGTGGGCACTGTGCGGTAAGGACGCCCTCCGGGGCAGGGCCCCCTGGCGAAGGTTTCTTCCCTCGTTTGGAAACCTTCGTTTCCAAGTCTTCAGAGGCGGTCCTTTTCCTTCCTTGGGGAGAGGGGATTCTAGATTCTTCTCCCCGATTATCCTCCTTCGCGGAGACACTAATTCCCCCGGTTTGGATGAGTAATGTGTGAAGCCCGCTTTTGGCTCTTTATTCCTCCCTTTATCTTCCCCTGATGGCACTTGATAAGGTGCATGCTCAAGCATCCTGGCTAGTACAGGATCCGGTGAGCCTTCAGGAAGGTGGGCCGAACACCTGATCATCTTCGCCTTTCTTATCCAGTCCTAGCCAAGAGCGATTTTTTCAGAATGATGTTGTGACAAATATAAAGGCAGCATGTTCGGCCGCAGAATTACTTATGTGGGTATCTGGACGGTTGCAGTTGAGACCTGCATCCTCGGTGGTGTCCAGACACTTTATTCGTGATTCGAAGAACAATCCATACATCTCTTCGAGCGTCACGCCAAAGAATTGCTGAATAGTTCGCGGTCCTTCCGGGTTGAACTCCCACATACGGAGAGATCGACGTTGGCATGGCAGGACCCGACGAACTAGCATAACTTGCATTACCTTGACAAGATTGACATCCCTTTTGAGGAGATCTCGGATGCAACTTTGCAACATCAGCACGTCATTAACTGGCCCCCAGTCCAGCCCCTTGTTGACCCATGACGCCAGTTGCGGCGGGGGGGCGAGCGGAAGGCGGGGGCAGCTGCCCACTTCGTACTTCGGGGAGCTGTGATGTAAAACCACTCCCGCTGCCATAAGTTGGACACCTCCGGGAAGGAACCCTTTGGCCATGGAGCATCGGCGCCTTTGCTTATTATGGCACCTCCGCATTCTGTGTGTCGCCCATCGATCGTCTTCGGCTTCACATTGAAGGTCTTGAGCCATAAGCCGAAGTGTGGGGTGATGCGGAGGAAGGCCTCACACACGACGATAAACGACGAGATGTGAAGGATGGAATCTGGAGCTAGATCATGTAAATCGAGCCTGTAATAGAACATAAGCCCTCTTACAATGGGATCAAGACTAAAGCCTAGCCCTCGGAGGAACTGGGAAACAAATACGACACTCTCGTTGGGTTCGGGAGTGGGGATGACCTGCCCTTGAGCAGGCAGCCTATGCGAGATTTCGGCGGTCAGATACCTGGCTTCCCTTAGCTTCTTGATGTCCTCCTCTGTGACAGAGGAGGCCATCCACCGACCTTGAAGGTTGGATTCGGACATGGTTGAAGGTCTGAAGCGCTTAGCCTGAGCCTTGGGTGTTGGAACTCGACGTGGGGGAGGGGAAGGATCGGGCGCGAGAAGAAAAGGACAGGCCTTGGCCCCTTTATAAAGAGGGTGAATATCAAGCGTCCTCCGCGTGGCCATTTGGGACTTGCCTAAAATCGAGGAGTCATACTAACAAGCACAATTGGGTTACCCACTCCCGTATTGATGAGAATCATGTGATAAGGGGAACACGATCTCTGCTTTGACAAGACGTGCCAATAAAACCGCCTCGCAACACGTGCAGTGGCAGGCTGGGAAAACGGTTTGTAATGACCAGACCACGGTAGGATGTCACGTTATGAAAAGTTGTCAGCAGATTAGATTTGTGGAATATTATACTCTCTACGATGGTATGTGGAATTTTTTTTGCAGAGCCGGACACAATCCTTGTGTTCAAAATCTTCTATGGAGTATTCGGTGAAGGAACCCGCCTTGCAATGCCGAAGACAATCTGCGCGCCGGACTCATCATCATTGAAGCCTGGTTCAGGGGCTACTGAGGGAGTCCTGGATTAGGGGGTCCTCGGACAGCCGGACTATATACTTTGGCTGGATTGTTGGACTATGAAGATACCAGATTGAAGACTTCGTCCCGTGTTCGGGTGTGTTCTCCTTTTCGTGGAAGGCAAGATTGGTGTCGGTGTCCAAACCGGCGGATCTCGAGTAGGGGGTCCCGAACTGTGCGTCTAAGGCGGATGGTAACAAGAGGCGGGGGACACGATGTTTACCCAGGTTTGGGCCCTCTCGATGGAGGTAATACCCTACTTCCTGCTTGATTGATCTTGATGATATGAGTATTACAAGAGTTAATCTACCACGAGATCGTAGAGGCTAAACCCTAGAAGCTAGCCTATGGTATGATTGTTGTTGTCCTACGGACTAAACCCTACGGTTTATATAGACACTGGAGGGGGCTAGGGTTACACAGAGTCGGTTACAAGAGAGGAGATCTACATATCCGTATTGCCAAGCTTGCCTTCCATGCCAAGAAGAGTCCCATCCAGACACGAGATGAAGTCTTCAATCTTGTACCTTCATAGTCCAACAGTCCGGCCAAAGGATATAGTCCGGCTGTCCGGAGACCCCCTAATCCAGGACTCCCTCAGTAGCCCCTGAACCAAGATTCAATGACGATGAGTCCAACGCGCAGATTGTCTTCGGCATTGCAAGGCGGGTTCTTCTCCAAATTCTGAATATCTGCTGAGTAGTGTCCGGCTCCCCATAAATGTTGCACTTCTTGGCTTCCGCGCCCAATAAGGGCTATCTTCCACGTGTCGAGCGAATGCGAGGAGCCTGGGCATTTTTACATTTGCCACCCTAGCCATGTAAGTAAACTGTCTATTAAAGAGACGGGGATTCTAAGATCTAGACCACACCATCCTATCATAGCGAGTATCCATCGGAGCGCGCTTGGAAAAATCCATTCCAACATGGCCGGCCATCGCAGCTCCTCCTCTCGCTCCCGTAGCCATAAGCCCGGTGATTGGGAGAAGTGTTCCATCCCGCACAGCCAATTAGTAGAGTTACAGACCCAGGGATTTCTCCCTCCAGCGTATATGGTCCCCATTCGAGCCGGGCTTGCCACCTATAATGGCGGGGAGCAAGCGGAGAGCTTCCCCACTCCCTCCAAGGGGGAGCGGGTATGCCTCGTCCCTTATTTACTAAGGGGACTTGGATTTCCAATCCATCCGTTCCTCCACGGGCTCCTGGAGTTTTATGGCCTCCAGTTGCATAATTTCACCCCCGCTTCCATATTACATATCGCTGGTTATGTTGCCCTTTGTGAGCTATTTCTGGGTTGCGAAGCTCATTTCGAGCTGTGGAAGAGGCTATTCTGCCTTGTGCCCCGTACACAGAAGGGGTCAATATATCAAGTGGGCGGAGCCGAAATATGGCGCATCGCCGGGACCGGATACCTGTCCGGTACCCCAAAGAAGATGTCCGAAGACTGGCCTTCGGAGTGGTTTTTCATGGAGGACATTCCCCTTCCAGATCCTATTCGGATGGGTCTTCCGAGTTCAACAATGCCCCTTTGAAGAAACGCCGAAGCTGGCGCCCACGGAGCCCTCAGGAGGAAGATAACGGAGAAGTCCTTTACCTGATGGGCCGGATAAAAGTGATGGCTCAATCAGGACTGACAATAACAGAGGTTATGTCAATATGTATAATGCGGGGGGTGCAGCCACTTCAATATCGAGGGCACCCTATGTGGCGCTTTAACGGGGAAGATGATGCCACCCGCTGCGGGCGTAAGGGACCGGACTCAGTTGCTGCTCTAGCATAAATTCTGTCCAATTTGTTCAAGGGAGAGGAAGAGGAGTTCATCTGTATTAAGCCACGGGATGGATTCTCCATGTACAACCCCCAAGCTGGGTGAGTTGTCACTTTTTACTCCCAACCTTACCGCATTCTTCATCATAAATACTCACCATGTTGTTTCATGGCAGGAACTGAGAAAAGCTGCAAGGGAGGTTAACAGCCCACCTCGAGAGCTGGAGGACCCTGACCGGGCCCTCGATCCCGGACTCAAAGAGGATCCAGACATATTTGTGGAGCTGATCGACAGGACATTCTATCAATTGAGCTGCGATGATGCCATGGTGGCCATCATAGCCGACTATCCTGGGCCACTCCCTGCATCGCATGTAAGAAAAACCGGAGTCCCAACTTCCGAGAAGGATCCCCTTTTATGCACTTCACCTACCGTACACATATGGTGTTTTACAGGGAAGGCCCTCGGGACACCATGCCGAACCTGCAGTGACTCGCCAACAAGGGACACCGAAGCCGGGTAGGCTAAAAAGGAAGGCGGTCAGGACTGAGACGCCGGCGCAGAGGTATGATACAGAACCTCGCTCTGTGGTTGTCGTCTTTCTTAAAATATAATGACGTCCATGTTTCCTAGTAGGAAAAACGCTCGCCAGACTATATCCGGAGAGGTTGCCGATCACACCTCCACCAGTCGGGCTCCAGGGCCGGACATAGAGGCGGAAGCTAACACAGGGCGAACGCTGGATGCTCCTCCTACAGAGGATGCGGATAGACTATCCTCTACAAATTCCGAAGTGGAGAGCGCCATGAATCACAGGCGTCGCCGGGCCATACTCTGTGACGCTTGTTTCTCCCAAGAGGCGTTCAATGCCTTCAACTCAGGAGACGCGTACATCCGTGCTGCTCAAAACGGTCTTGCCAGAGCCACGGACCAGTATGTAAAGGATATACGGGTAAGAAAATCTGATGATTATATATATATATCAGTAGCCCCTGAGACTTGAAATAGTTGACACAACTGATTTAAGGATCATTATTTGTGCAGGTTCTTACAGAGAAGAATACCCAATTGTCTCAAGAGCTGGAAGAGTGCAAAGCCCAGCTACGGGCCGCGGTTGCCGCATTGAAGGAGTCCGAGAAGGCCCCCTCTGGTAACACTTGTTTCCATTGCAAAGAATGACAGGTACCAGATAGTATGCGGCATGCATGCAAATCTAACAATAGATGTTGCAGATGACTCCGGAGTGAATCCCGAGGTCGTACCGGAGAATGCGCAACATGCTAATCGATAGCTAAATGCTGGCGAGCGCGTGCTTACGCGGGTCAGGCAGGAGAAAAATAATCTCCAGGACGCCAATATCCAGCTGGGCGTGGAACTGAAAGATGTCCGAGCCCAGCTTGCGGACTTCGTGAAGGAGAATAAGCGGCTTCGACGCGGCATTTTCAGTAAGTGCTTGAACGAACTTTTGAATGAGTTCGGTAAAGAAGCCGGCTAACAGAGTTATGTCTGCAGGTATGCTGACGGGTCGTCCCGCGGAGAAGATGCCCGGGTCTGCGGGTGATCTTCTACCAGAGCTCTCACAAGTGCACAAACAAGTTCGGCAGGTGATGCAGGGTATTGCCCAAGCCTTGTGGCCATCCACCTCCCCGCCAGGAGGCATGGGGGAGCTTATAGAGAAGCTTAAGGGAGCACGGCGGCGCTTCCGATTATGGAAGATATCAGCCTACCAACAAGGTGCAAGGGAAGCCTGGGCCATGGTGAAGACGCGATATACCAAAGCTGACCCAAACCACATGGCCGAGGTTGGACCTGTGGGGCCCGATGGGAAAGAGATCCCCGTCAGTTTGGTGTATGACCAAGTAGAATTAGCCGCAAAGTATTCCCAACAGGAGTGTAGGCTAGACAGCCTGTTGGATGGTATAGAAGAAGAATTTAGTCAGTCTTAGTGACTGTGTACTTTAAGTGACATATATAATGTCCCTTGCCGGATTGTAAAACATTTGTCATGGCGGACCTTTTCGCTTCGACCTCTGGACCCGATAGTCCGGAGTGTATCCGAATACCCGCTCGGTTATGTAAAAATTGGGGTATGCATGGAAACCAGGCGTAGGGGTCATAAGTGCTTGAACAGACAAGTACCCATCTAGCTATGTTATATTACATGGATAGTAAGAAACATCTTCCAGGGAGAATAGTTCCGTTAAGGGTTCCTTTCCCTGGGTATGCATGCCCTAATGTGCATGTCCGAACTGCGAAAAGAGATGCAGGCTATAAACATCTGGGGGCATGTATCAAAATAAATAAGAGTCATCTTTTGTTCACCAACCGAATATTCCCTTAAAAACGCTAGCTTTCAGCTTCACCCAGTCTGAGGTACACATCCGGCTGACCCGGCAGTAACAATCGCAGAGGTGCTCCCCTTATGCCCTAGCCGAATTAACGGGAACGTAGGGCATAAATACAAGAGCCAGGCAACCCAGCTTGTGTTGGGGAACGTAGTAATTTCAAAAAAATTCCTACGCACACGCAAGATTATGGTGATGCATAGCAACGAGGGGAGAGTGTGATCTACGTACCCTTGTAGACCGACAGCGGAAGCGTTAGCACAACTCAGTTGATGTAGTCGTACGTCTTCACGGCCCGACCGATCAAGCACCGAAACTACGGCACCTCCGAGTTTTAGCACACGTTCCGCTCGATGATGATCCCCGGACTCCGATCTAGCAAAGTGTCGGGGAAGAGTTCCGTCAGCACGACGGCGTGGTAATGATCTTGATGTACCACCGTCGTAAGGCTTCGCCTAAGCACCGCTACAATATTATCGAGGATTATGGTGGAAGGGGGCACCGCACACGGCTAAGAATATGATCACGTGGATCAACTTGTGTGTCTAGGGGTGCCCCCTGCCCCCGTATATAAAGGATCAAGGGGAGGAGGCCGGCCGGCCCCTATGGCGCGCCAAGGAGGAGTCCTCCTCCTAGTAGGAGTAGGACTCCTACTAGGAGGGGGAAAGAAGTGGGGAGGGAGAGGGAAAGGGGGGTGCCGCCCCCCCTCTCCTAGTCCAATTCGGACCAGGGGGGAGGAGGCGCGTGGCCCACCTTTGGCTGCCCCTCTCTCTCTCCACTAAGGCCCATATGGCCCATTACTTCTCCCGGGGGGGTTCCGGTAACCCTCCGGCTCTCCGGTTTTCTCCGAAATCACCCGGAACACTTCCGGTGTCCGAATATAGCCGTCCAATATATCAATCTTTATGTCTCAACCATTTCGAGACTCCTCGTCATGTCCGTGATCACATCCGGGACTCCGAACTAACTTCGGTACATCAAAACTCATAAACTCATAATATAACGGTCATCGAAACCTTAAGCGTGCGGACCCTACGGGTTCGAGAACAATGTAGACATGACCGAGACACGTCTCCGGTCAATAACCAATAGCGGAACCTGGATGCTCATATTGGCTCCTACATATTCTACGAAGATCTTTATCGGTCAGACCGCATAACAACATACGTTGTTCCCTTTGTCATCGGTATGTTACTTGCCCGAGATTCGATCGTCGGTATCTCAATACCTAGTTCAATCTCGTTACCAGCAAGTCTCTTTACTCGTTTTGCAATGCATCATCTCGCAACTAACTCATTAATTGTAATGCTTGCAAGGCTTATGTGATGTGCATTACCGAGAGGGCCCAGAGATACCTCTCCGACAATCGGAGTGACAAATCCTAATCTCGAAATACGCCAACCCAACATTCACCTTTGGAGACACCTGTAGAGCTCCTTTATAATCACCCAGTTACATTGTAACGTTTGGTAGCACACAAAGTGTTCCTCCGATAAACGGGAGTTGCATCATCTCATAGTCATAGGAACATGTATAAGTCATGAAGAAAGCAATAGCAACATACTAAACGATCGGGTGCTAAGCTAATGGAATGGGTCATGTCAATCACATCATTCTCCTAATGATGTGATCCCATTAATCAAATGACAACACATGTCTATGGTTAGGAAACATAACCATCTTCGATTAACGAGCTAGTCAAGTAGAGGCATACTAGTGACGTTTGGTTTGTCTATGTATTCACACAAGTATTATGTTTCCGGATAATACAATTCTAGCATGAATAATAAACATTTATCATGATATAAGGAAATAAAATAATAACATTATTATTGCCTCTAGGGCATATTTCCTTCAGTCTCCCACTTGCACTAGAGTCAATAATCTAGATTACACAATAATGATTCTAACACCCATGGAGCTTTGGTGCTGATCATGTTTTGCTCGTGGAAGAGGCTTAGTCAACGGGTCTGCTATATTCAGATCCGTATGTATCTTGCAAATCTCTATGTCTCCCACCTGGACTAGATCCCGGAAGGAATTGAAGCGTCTCTTGATGTGCTTAGTTCTCTTGTGAAATCTGGATTCCTTTGCCAAGGCAATTGCACCAGTATTGTCACAAAAGATTTTCATTGGACCCGATGCACTAGGTATGACACCTAGATCGGATATGAACTCCTTCATCCAGACTCCTTCGTTTGCTGCTTCTGAAGCAGCTATGTACTCCGCTTCACATGTAGATCCCGCCACAACGCTTTGTTTAGAATTGCACCAACTAACAGCTCCACCGTTTAATGTAAACACGTATCCGTTTTGCGATTTAGAATCGTCCGGATCAGTGTCAAAGCTTGCATCAACATAACCATTTACGATGAGCTCTTTGTCACCTCCATATATGAGAAACATATCCTTAGTCCTTTTTAGGTATTTTAGGATGTTCTTGACCGCTGTCCAGTGATCCACTCCTAGATTACTTTGGTACCTCCCTGCTAGACTTATAGCAAGACACACATCAGGTTTGGTACACAGCATTGCATACATGATAGAGCCTATGGCTGAAGCATAGGGAACATCTTTCATTTTCTCTCTATCTTCTGCATTGGTCGGACTTTGAGTCTTACTCAATTTCACACCTTGTAACACAGGCAAGAATCCTTTCTTTGCTTGATCCATTTTGAACTTTTTCAAAACTTTGTCAAGGTATGTGCTTTGTGAAAGTCCAATTAAGCGTCTTGATCTGTCTCTATAGATCTTAATGCCCAATATGTAAGCAGCTTCACCGAGGTCTTTCATTGAAAAACTCTTATTCAAGTATCCCTTTATGCTATCCAGAAACTCTATATCATTTCCGATTAGTAATATGTCATCTACATATAATATCAGAAATGCTACAGAGCTCCCACTCACTTTCTTGTAAATACAGGCTTCACCAAAAGTCTGTATAAAACCAAATGCTTTGATCACACTATCAAAGCGTTTATTCCAACTTCGAGAGGCTTGCACCAGTCCATAAATGGATCGCTGGAGCTTGCACACTTTGTTAGCTCCCTTCGGATCAACAAAACCTTCCGGCTGCATCATATACAACTCTTCTTGCAGAAATCCATTCAGGAATGCAGTTTTGACATCCATTTGCCAAATTTCATAATCATAAAATGCGGCAATTGCTAACATGATTCGGAGAGACTTAACATCGCTACGAGTGAGAAGGTCTCATCGTAGTCAATCCCTTGAACTTGCCGAAAACCTTTTGCGACAAGTCGAGCTTTGTAGACAGTAACATTACCGTCAGCGTCAGTCTTCTTCTTGAAGATCCATTTATTCTCAATTGCTTGCCGATCATTGGGCAAGTCAACCAAAGTCCATACTTTGTTCTCATACATGGATCCCATCTCAGATTTCATGGTTTCAAGCCATTTTGCGGAATCTGGGCTCATCATCGCTTCTTCATAGTTCGTAGGTTCATCATGATCTAGTAGCATGACTTCCAGAACAGGATTACCGTACCACTCTGGCACGGATCTTACTCTGGTTGATCGGGGTTCAGTAGTATCTTGTTCTGAAGTTTCATGATCATTATCATTAGCTTCCTCACTAATTGGTGTAGGTGTCACAGAAACTGATTTCTGTGATGTACTACTTTCCAATAAAGGAGCAGGTACAGTTACCTCGTCAAGTTCTACTTTCCTCCCACTCACTTCCTTCGAGAGAAACTCCTTCTCTAGAAAGTTCCCGAATTTAGCAACAAAAGTCTTGCCTTCGGATCCGTGATAGAAGGTGTATCCAATAGTTTCCTTTGGATATCCTATGAAGACACATTTCTCCGATTTGGGTTCGAGCTTATCAGGTTGAAGCTTTTTCACATAAGCATCGCAGCCCCAAACTTTCAGAAACGACAACTTTGGTTTCTTGCCAAACCACAGTTCATAAGGCGTCGTCTCAACGGATTTTGATGGTGCCCTATTTAACGTGAATGCGGCCGTCTCTAGAGCATATCCCCAAAACGATAGCGGTAAATCAGTAAGAGACATCATAGATCGCACCATATCTAGTAAAGTACGATTACGACGTTCGGACACACCGTTACGCTGTGGTGTTCCGGGTGGCGTGAGTTGCGAAACTATTCCGTATTGTTTCAAATGTAGACCAAACTCGTAACTCAAATATTCTCCTCCACGATCAGATCGTAGGAATTTTATTTTCTTGTTACGATGATTTTCAACTTCACTCTGAAATTCTTTGAACTTTTCAAACGTTTCAGACTTATGTTTCATTAAGTAGATATACCCATATCTGCTTAAGTCATCTGTGAAGGTGAGAAAATAACGATATCCGCCACGAGCCTCAATATTCATTGGTCCACATACATCTGTATGTATGATTTCCAACAAATATGTTGCTCTCTCCATAGTACCGGAGAACGGTGTTTTTGTCATCTTACCCATAAGGCACGGTTCGCAAATACCAAGTGATTCATAATCAAGTGGTTCCAAAAGCCCATCAGTATGGAGTTTCTTCATGCGCTTTACACCGATATGACCCAAACGGCAGTGCCACAAATAAGTTGCACTATCATTATCAACTCTGCATCTTTTGGCTTCAACATTATGAATATGTGTGTCACTAGTATCAAGATTTAATAAGAATAGACCACTCTTTAAGGGTGCATGACCATAAAAGATATTACTCATATAAATAGAACAACCATTATTCTCTGATTTAAATGAATAACCGTCTCGCATCAAAAAAGATCCAGATATAATGTTCATGCTTAACGCTGGCACCAAATAACAATTATTTAGGTCTAATACTAATCCCGAAGGTAGATGTAGAGGTAGCGTGCCGACTGCGATCACATTGACTTTGGAACCATTTCCCACGCGCATCGTCACCTTGTCCTTAGCCAATCTTCACTTAATCCGTAGTCCCTGTTTCGAGTTGCAAATATTAGCAACAGAACCAGTATCAAATACCCAGGTGCTACTGCGAGCATTAGTAAGGTACACATCAATAACATGTATATCACATATACCTTTGTTCACCTTGCCATCCTTCTTATCCGCCAAATACTTGGGGCAGTTCCGCTTCCAGTGACCAGTCTGCTTGCAGTAGAAGCACTCAGTTGCAGGCTTAGGTCCAGGTTTGGGTTTCTTCTCTTGAGTAGCAACTTGCTTGCTGTTCTTTTTGAAGTTCCCCTTCTTCTTCCCTTTGCCCTTTTTCTTGAAACTAGTGGTCTTGTTGACCATTAAAACTTGATGCTCCTTCTTGATTTCTACCTCCGCAGCTTTCAGCATTGCGAAGAGCTCGGGAATAGTCTTATTCATCCCTTGCATATTATAGTTCATCACGAAGCTCTTGTAGCTTAGTGGCAGTGATTGGAGAATTCTGTCAATGACGCAATCATTTGGAAGATTAACTCCCAATTGAATCAAGTGATTATTATACCCACACATTTTGAGTATATGCTCACTGACACAACTGTTCTCCTCCATCTTGCAGCTATAGAACTTATTAGAGACTTCATATCTCTCAATCCGGGCATTTGCTTGAAATATTAACTTCAACTCCTGGAACATCTCATATGCTCCATGACGTTCAAAACGTCGTTGAAGTCCCGATTCTAAGCCGTAAAGCATGGCACACTGAACTATCGAGTAGTCATCATCTTTGCTCTGCCAGACGTTCATAACATCTGGTGTTGCTCCAGCAGCAGGCCTGGCACCCAGCGGTTCTTCCAGGATGTAATTCTTCTGTGCAGCAATGAAGATAATCCTCAAGTTATGGACCCAGTCCGTGTAATTGCTACCATCATCTTTCAACTTTGCTTTCTCAAGGAACGCATTAAAATTCAACAGAACAACAGCACGGACCATCTATCAAACATAAACAAGCAAGATACTATCAGGTACTAAGTTCATGATAAATTTAGGTTCAATTAATCATATTATTAAAAACTCCCACTTAGATTGACATCCCTCTAATCCTCTAAGTGATTACGTGATCCAAATCAACTAAACCATGTCCGATCATCACGTGAGATGGAGTAGTTTCATTGGTGAACATCGCTATGTTGATCATATCTACTATATGATTCACGCTCGAACTTTCGGTCTCTGTGTTCCGAGGCCATATCTGTATATGCTTGGCTTGTCAAGTATAACCTGAGTATTCTGCGTGTGCAACTGTTTTGCACCCGTTGTATTTGAACATAGAGCCTATCACACCCGATCATCACGTGGTGTCTCAGCACGAAGAACTTTCGCAACGGTGCATACTCAGGGAGAACACTTCTTGAGAATTAGTGAGAGATCATCTTAAAATGCTACCGTCAATCAAAGCAAGATAAGATGCATAAAATATAAACATCACATGCAATCAATATAAGTGATATGATATGGCCATCATCATCTTGTGCTTGTGATCTCCATCTTCGAAGCACCATCGTGATCACCATCGTCACCGGCGCGACACCTTGATCACCATCGTAGCATCGTTGTCGTCTCGCCAATATTATGCTTCCACGACTATCGCTACCACTTAGTGATAAAGTAAAGCATTACAGCGCCATTGCATTGCATACAATAAAGTAACAACCATATGGCTCCTGCCAGTTGCCGATAACTTAGTTACAAAACATGATCATCTCATAGAATAAAATTTAGCATCATGTCTTGACCATATCACATCACAACATGCCCTGCAAAAACAAGTTAGACGTCCTCTACTTTGTTGTTGCAAGTTTTACGTGGCTGCTACGGGCTTAAGCAAGAACCAATCTTACCTACGCATCAAAACCACAACGATAGTTTGTCAAGTTGGTGCTATTTTAACCTTCGCAAGGACCGAGCATAGCCACACTCGGTTCAACTAAAGTTGGAGAAACTGTCACCCGCTAGCCACCTATGTGCAAAGCACGTCGGGAGAACCGGTCTTGCGTAAGCGTACACGTAATGTCGGTCCGGGCCGCTTCGTCCAACAATATCGTCGAACCAAAGTATGACATGCTGGTAAGCAGTATGACTTATATCGCCAACAACTCACTTGTGTTCTACTCGTGCATATAACATCAACACATAAAACCTAGGCTCGGATGCCAATGTTGGGGAACGTAGTAATTTAAAAAAAATTCCTACACACACGCAAGATCATGGTGATGCATAGCAACGAGGGGGGAGTGTGATCTACGTACCCTTGTAGACCGACAGCGGAAGCGTTAGCACAACGCGGTTGATGTAGTCGTACGTCTTCACGGCCCGACCGATCAAGCACCGAAACTACGGCACCTCCGAGTTTTAGCACACGTTCAGCTCGATGACGATCCCCGGACTCCGATCCAGCAAAGTGTCGGGGAAGAGTTCCGTCAGCACGACGGCGTGGTGACGATCTTGATGTGCCACCGTCGCAGGGCTTCGCCTAAGCACCGCTACAATATTATCGAGGATTATGGTGGAAGGGGGCACCGCACACGGCTAAGAATATGATCACGTGGATCAACTTGTGTGTCTAGGGGTGCCCCCTGCCCCCGTATATAAAGGATCAAGGGGAGGAGGCCGGTCGGCCCCTATGGCGCGCCAAGGAGGAGTCCTCCTCCTAGTAGGAGTAGGACTCCTACTAGGAGGGGGAAAGAAGTGGGGAGGGAGAGGGAAAGGGGGGCGCTGCCCCCCCCCCCTCTCCTAGTCCAATTCGGACCAGGGGGGAGGAGGCACGCAGCCCACCTTTGGCTGCCCCTCTCTCTCTCCACTAAGGCCCATATGGCCCATTACTTCTCCCGGGGGGTTCCGGTAACCCTCCGGCTCTCCGGTTTTCTCCGAAATCACCTGGAACACTTCCGGTGTCCGAATATAGCCGTCCAATATATCAATCTTTATGTCTCGACCATTTCGAGACTCCTCGTCATGTCCGTGATCACATCCGGGACTCCGAACTAACTTCGGTACATCAAAATTCATAAACTCATAATATAACTGTCATCGAAACCTTAAGCGTGCGGACCCTACGGGTTCGAGAACAATCTAGACATGACCGAGACACGTCTCCGGTCAATAACCAATAGCGGAACCTGGATGCTCATATTGGCTCCTACATATTCTACGAAGATCTTTATCGGTCAGACCGCATAACAACATACGTTGTTCCCTTTGTCATCGGTATGTTACTTGCCCGAGATTCGATCGTCGGTATCTCAATACCTAGTTCAATCTCGTTACCGGCAAGTCTCTTTACTCGTTTCGTAATACATCATCTCGCAACTAACTCATTAGTTGTAATGCTTGCAAGACTTATGTGATGTGCATTACCGAGAGGGCCCAGAGATACCTCTCCGACAATCGGAGTGACAAATCCTAATCTCGAAATACGCCAACCCAACATTCACCTTTGGAGACACCTGTAGAGCTCCTTTATAATCACCCAGTTACGTTGTGATGTTTGGTAGCACACAAAGTGTTCCTCCGGTAAACGGGAGTTGCATAATCTCATAGTCATAGGAACATGTATAAGTCATGAAGAAAGCAATAGCAACATACTAAACGATCGGGTGCTAAGCTAATGGAATGGGTCATGTCAATCACATCATTCTCCTAATGATGTGATCCCATTAATCAAATGACAACACATGTCTATGGTTAGGAAACATAACCATCTTCGATTAACAAGCTAGTCAAGTAGAGGCATACTAGTGACGTTTGGTTTGTCTATGTATTCACACAAGTATTATGTTTCTGGATAATACAATTCTAGCATGAATAATAAACATTTATCATGATATAAGGAAATAAAATAATAACATTATTATTGCCTCTACGGCATATTTCCTTCAGCTTGGCCAAAACTTAAGTCATATCGATGCATATAATGGTGAAAAAAGGTATATGTGGAAGGATAACACATGTGTGGGGCATAAAGCCCATAAAAATAGTTATATTAAGCTTCTGTATAAGAAGCCCCCAGGTATAATCAGCGTGGTTAGCGCGTCAAGATTGTGTAGTCAAGACACAAGTTAGCCTTTTAAGGCCTTGAGGAGAAGAAAACAGAAGAGAGAAAGAGAGAAAAGACAGATAACGGATATGCAAAAAATTGACGGGGTAAGGAGACGAACATAGAGTCCGGCACTAGGCGTAGAATCTTCGGAGTCTGGCTGCGTTCCTTGGGTTTGGCTCGAGTCGATTGTCTGATGCATCCCGCAGACGGTACGCTCCACCAGTCAGAACCTGGTCAATAATGAAGGGACCTTCCCATTTGGGCCTGAGCTTGTTCTTTTTCTTCTCCGGCAGGCGTAGAACTAGTTCGCCAACGTTATAGGTTTTGGCCCGTACTTCTCTGCTTTGATACTTTCGAGCCTGTTGCTGATAGAATGTGGAACGAGCTTTTGCCACGTCGTGCTCCTCCTCCAGGGTGTCCAAACTGTCATGCCGATCGAGCTCGGCCTCTTTTTCTTCGTACATGCACACTTGAGGTGAGTCATGAATTATGTCGCAAGGCAGAACCGCCTCTGCGTCGTACACCATAAGAACGGTGTATAGCCGGTAGTGCGATTCGGCGTGGTTCGCAGCCCCCATAGTACGGAGTCGAGCTCCTCTACCCAGTGCGTGTTTGATTCCTTTAAGGACCGCACTAATCTGGGTTTGATGCCGCTCATGATAAGACCATTTGCTCGCTCGACTTGACCATTAGTTTGCGGGTGATAGACAGAAGCATAATCGAGCTTGATGCCCATGTTGCTGCACCAAAGTTTTACCTCATCAGCTGTAAAGTTCGTGCCGTTGTCAGTGATGATGCTGTGGGGACGCCATAACGTTGTACAACCCCATATATGAAGTCTATCACCGGTCCGGATTCAGCCATTTTAACGGGTTTGGCTTCTATCCATTTGGTGAATTTATCCGCCATGACCAGTAAGTATTTTTTCCTTACGGGTTCCCCCTTTGAGGGGTCCGACCATATCAAGCCCCCAGACCACAAAGGGCCAAGTAATGGGGATTGTTTGGAGAGCGGTAGGCGGCATATGGCTTTGGTTTGCAAAAAGCTGGCAACCGACGCAACGTTGGACCAGATCATGTGCATCTGCTCGGACCGTCGGCCAATAGAAACCTGTACGGAAGGCCTTGCTTACAAGGGCCCGGGCTGCAGCGTGGTGACCGCCGAGTCCAGCATGGATATCTGCCAAAAGCTTCATCCCTTCCTCTTCGGAGATGCACCTTTGAAGGACTCCGGTAGTGCTTTTCTTATAAAGCTCTCGCTCATGGACCTTGTAGGCTTTAGATCGCCGCACTATGCAGCGTGCCTCATTTTGGTCCTCGGGTAGTTCCTGCCTGGTTAGGTAAGCTAGGAATGGTTCTGTCTATGGGGCGATGACGGCCATTGTCACGTGGGCTGAAGGTGTTGTTTCGATGGCAGAGCCTCCGATTGTGTTAGAGTGTTCGGTATCTAGTGTTGTGGCCGGGTCCGGACTATTGTTACCGGTGTCCCCTTCCCATACCACGGATGGCTTAAACAGCCTTTCCAAGAAGATGTTAGGTGGGACAAGGTCGTGCTTAGCACCGATACAGGCGAGGAAATCGGCCGCCTGGTTGTTTTCCCAAGCCACATGGTGGAATTCAAGCCCCTCGAACCGAGCTGACATTTTGAGGACGGCATTGTGATATGCCGCAATTTTCGGATCCTTGGCATCAAAGTCTCCATTTATTTGAGATATTGCGAGGTTCGAGTCCCCACGCACCTCCAGGCGTTGAATGCCCATGGAAACTACCATCCGGAGACCATGTAATAGGGCCTCGTATTCGGCTGTGTTGTTGGAGTCTGTGTATAGTATTTGGAGTACGTATTGGATTGTGTCTCCGGTGGGGGACGTCAGGACGATGCTAGCCCCCAGACTAGCCAGCATTTTAGAGCCGTCAAAGTGCATGATCCAATTGTAGTACGCGCCGTACTCTTTAGGGAGTTTGGCTTCTGTCCACTCGGCGATGAAATCGGCCAGTACTTGCGACTTAATGGCTCGTCGTGGTCTATATGTTATGTTGAACGGGAGGAGCTTGATAGCCCATTTGGCAATCCGGCCCGTGGCATCGCGGTTGTTTATTATGTCGTTGAGTGGTACTTCTGAGGCCACCGTAATTGAACCCCTGTTCAAGAATTCATCCGATTAACCAGTTAACTTGCCGATTAATCCCTACTCATAGGGTCCCCGAGTAGCTGATAACCCGATAAATCATCTGATTAATTGATTAAATGGCCAATTAACTTGCCGATTAGCCTATTAATTCCCTACTCACCAACCCACCGAGCAGCTACCAGTTAACGATTTCCTCAACAATCAATTGAACACTCTTGAAAGTAGTGTCGTAATTTCCGGGATGCCATGAATATCGTGTATGCTATCTTTTGATAATGTGGGTACCGTGATTTGCATGTAGTGAGGACAGTGGATACATAATACACCGGCTTTTGAAGTGGGAATTTATGTCCGTCCGTCTCTCGTTCGACGACGAGCACTGCGCTTACAACTTGGTGAGTTGCCGCTATATATAACAACATTGGTTCATCGACAGTTGGCGCGGCCAAGATTGGGTTGGTGGCCAGGATGGCTTTTATTTCTTCCAATCCGGTTGTGGCTACGTCCGTCCACTCAAAGTGTTCGGTGCGCCGAAGAAGGCGATAAAGGGGGAGTGCCTTTTCTCCTAATCGGGAGATAATGCGGCTTAAGGCCGCCACACATCCAGTTAACTTCTGGGTTTACTTGAGGTCAATTGGGATAGCCAACTGCGACAGAGCTCGGATTTTAGCCGGATTTGCTTCAATTCCTCTACTGGAGACGATGAAGCCCAGGGAGCTTTCCGGCGGGCACGCCGAAAACGCATTTTTCCGGATTGAGCTAATGTCGTATGTTCGGAGATTGTCGAACGTGAGCCTCAAGTCGTCTATTAAGGAGTCGACGTGTCTGGTTTTAACGACCACATCGTCTACGTATGCCTCCACTATTTTGCCGATCTGCTTTTCTAGACCTGTCTGAATCATGCGTTGATACGTTGCGACGGCGTTTTTGAGCCCGAAGGGCATTGTGTTAAAACAGAAGGGGCCGTATGGAGTGATAAATGCCGTTGCGGCTTGATCGGACTCTGCCATCTTAATTTGGTGGTAATCGGAGTATGCGTCGAGGAAGCACAATGAGTCGTGTCCTGCGGTGGCGTCGATAATTTGATCGATGCGAGGGAGTGGGAAGGGATCCTTTGGGCAAGCCTTATTAAGGTCCTTGAAGTCGACGCATAGGCGCCAGGATTTGTCCTTCTTTGGTACCATCACCAGGTTTGCTAGCCAGTCCAGATGTTTTATTTCTCTAATGAATCTGGCCTCCAGTAACTTGGCTAGCTCCTCTCCCATGGCTTGTTGCTTAGGTTCAGAGAAACACCGAAGAATCTGCTTGACCGGCTTGAATCCTTTTAGAATGTTAAGGCTATGCTCGACCAGCCTGTGTGGGATTCCTGGCATGCCTGAAGGATGCCAGGCGAATATGTCCCAATTCTCGCGCAGGAACTCCCGTAGTGCGGCGTCTACAGCGGGGTTTAACTGTGCCCCAATGGATGTTGTTTTTGTGGGGTCCGTTGGATGGACTTGGAATTTGACTATTTCATCTGCTGGTTTAAAAGAGGTTGACTTGGATCTTTTGTCGAGTATCACGTCGTCCCTGTCCACTATGGAGTGCAGCGTAGTTAATTCCTCCACCGCAAGGGCTTCGGATAATGCCTCGAGGGCCAGTGCGGCTGTTTTGTTTTCGGCGCGGAGTGCTATGTCCGGATCACTAGCTAGAGTGATGATTCTATTGGGCCCGGGAATTTTGAGCTTCATGTACCCGTAATGGGGTATGGCTTGGAAGATCGAGAATGCCTCCCGCCCTAGAAGGGCGTGGTATCTGCTACTGAACGGGGCCACTTGGAATGTAATTTATTTGGACCTGTAATTCTCCGGAGTGCCGAATACCACATCTAGTGTGATTTTCCCAGCGCAATGTGCCTCCCGACTGGGGATGATTCCTCGGAAGGTCGTGCTGCTTTGCTCAATACAGTTTCCGTCTATTTCCATTTTTTGAAGAGTCTCCTCATAAATGAGGTTTAATCCGCTGTCGCCGTCCATGAGCACTTTAGTAAGCCGAAAGTCGTCCACAATTGGACTGAGGACCAAGGTGGCTGGTGCTCGGGCTGTTCAAAATTTAGGTTCGTCACTGGCATTGAAGGTGATAGCCGTGTCACTCCATGGATTTATTGCTGCCATGTGGCAGACTTCGTGTTGGGTGGTAGGTGCGACATATGCCAACAGGTGGCTTATCATTGTGGGAGCCAGTAAAACATCACCGGTGCCTGGAAACGGGATGAGGCGAAGACATGCACGCCGGCGAATCTTACCCAGCTTCGGGGCTCTTCGTGGAGATAACACCCCTACTACTGCTCTACGGGGTCTTCGCATGATCACTAGATGAACAAGTAGCTACACGATGCTCCTTGAGCTATTTGGCGAGAGGAGGAAGAAAGGCTCTTCCCGTTCTCTTCTCCTCCCTATGTGGTGTTTAGAACTAGCAGGGATCAACCCTTTGCATGGGTGTCCCGGGGGATTTATATAGGCCTACCCCCCGGGGGTAGAATGGTAATCCGGCTGGGCGTGGGGCTCAGCCATCTGTGTCTACACTCGCCGGCTTCTGCGCCGGCTGCTGGGGCCCGCCGGCTGGTGGGTCCCGCCGGCTGCCGGCTCCTGGGTCAATAGGCTGGCCCCACTGTCTAGGGCCTTGTCGGTGGCTGGTTACTGCTGCTCAATCCTGGTGACGAGGGCTTCGTCGAGGTGGGCGTGGCTACAACGCCGCCGTCCGGCGGGTGATCACTGTAGCCTCACCGCGTCTTGTCTCCTTAATGGGGCATCTCCTTCGAGGGGGCGGCAAGCCGGCCTGGGAGAGCCGGCACTGTCTTGGGCCGACTGGGGGAGGCCAGGCCGCCTTCGGGTGTCTCTCTGCCCGAAGGGGCCCACCGCCCGTGGGCCACTCTGGCAGCCCGTCGTGGATGACATTAGGGTCAACGTGGCAACAGTGCCGCGCCGGACGGGACATGGCCACCCGTACGGCGCACTGTGCCAGGCGTGCTCCGGGATTCGAGGGTGGCAGGCTTTACTGTAGCCACGCCCCGTCACGTCGCCGTTATGTGGATGAAGACTTCGAGGGTACGATCTTGACCGCTTTGTGGGAGCCGGCCTCTTGGAGCCGGCCTTCTCGCGACCGGCTTCTCGGAGCCGGCCCTCCCGTGGCTTTCTTCATGAGGGCTGGAGTCGGGCTGCCTTCTGATAGTTGGCCTGGGAGACAGCCGGCTAGGGGAAGGCGGCCCCACGTCTTGGATTCTTGAGGGCCGGATCGGCTCGTAATTTTTTCAGAAAGGCCAGGGGGAGTCGGCTAGGCTACCCGTGATCATTTACTCCGATAGTAGTCCCCGAAGCTGATCGAGCTTCGATGCTGACAAAGGGACGAGAAGCTTGGTCAGCTTCCTATCCTGAGGGGCTGGCTTTGCTTGTGTGTGCCGTCTTCGGAGAGCTCCGTTTCTCGTAGGCGGGAACGCGGTCGACCTGCGAGCTGACCGCAGGCCATCCTGCGGGCAACATGGCAAGGAAACCCTACCAGTGCACGTGCGCGACGGGACGCCACCGCAGGCCCGGGCCCGCCACTCCTAGGCCTCGGCCCGAGCGTGGATCTTCTGCGGCCCGCGCGGACCGCTCGCCTTCCCGCGGCGATTTTATTACGCCATCAAGGCGCAATAATCGCGGGATGTGGGGGAGTGGGCACGGTTGATCCCCACGTTCCCCCACGCCACGCCTCCTCGGCTCCGCCGCGCGGGTCTATAAGTAGGGGGAGGAGGGGAGAGACAGAGGCTCGCACGCTCTCCCTCGCTCCGCCCCTCCTCGTCTTCCTTCTTCTTCTTTCTGCCACCGCGGCAACCTATTGCTGCGCCGCTCCATCGTCGCATCGTCTTGCTTCTCGCCGTGTTGCCCCATGGCGCTGTCAAGCTCGTGGAATGGCTCTAACGTCCATGAGGATCACGTCGAGTTCCTCCATCAGACGCGGTGCCTGTCGGGCAAGAACTTCGTGCGAGTTCGTCAAGCGCCGGAGAAGGAGATTTCGCCAGCACCGGAGGAGGGCGAGCGGGTGATCTTCCGCTCGCACTGCCTGCGCGGCTTCGGCCTTCCGGCGAGCAGGTTCCTTCGAGCCTTCCTCGACTTCTATAACCTCCAGCCGCATCACCTCGCGCCCAACCCGGTGATGCTGTTGTCGTCCTTCGTCACTCTGTGCGAAGGATTCCTTGGGGTCCTCCCCACGCTCGAGCTCTGGGGGGAATTCTTCCAGAGCAAGCTTGGCACCATCGTCGCAGGCGTGCCCGCCCCCTGCGGAGCCTATATTGCCATGAGGCGGTCGGGCAAGAACAACCCGTTCCCGCCCATCCCGCTGATCCAGTCGGTGAAGCTCTGGCAGAAGTCTTACTTTTACGTGAAGAACATCGCCCAGCAAAGCGACTACGTCAACCTGCCGGCTTATGAAGCCGGCCCGCCGGCTGGGAGGCGACCTTCGTGGAGCTACCGGGCCAGGTCGTTGTCTCAGGCCGGGAACGCAGCCGTCTCCCGGCTTCGGGTGATGATCCAGTCGGAGGGCCTGACCAGAGCCGACTTGGTGGCCGCCTTCGTGGAGCGCCGGGTACTTCCCCTCCAAAGCCGGCCTCACATGATTTGTCAGATGAGCGGCCGCTTCGACCCATGCCGGCTGAGCACCAGGGAGATGCCTCATGCAGAGGTGTCTTACATGGTGAACTATATCTCCAACTGCAAGCTCGCTGAGGACTGGCGATACGGCAAGGAGCCGTACTCTCGCGCCAACCCTCCGCCCGTCGTAAGTTTTTCCTTCTTTTCTTCCGTTGGTAGCCGGCCTCGTGATAGCCGGCCTCTGATCAGTTGGTTTGCCCTTAGCAGAACCCTCTCCTTCCGCCGACGACCGGGGCCACAGGGGTAGAGCGCCAGCTCCTCCCCGACCGCACGGTGGATGACGCCGACGATCCGGACCTGGGTGCGGCCACCATGGAAGACGTCATTGTGGGGGGAAGCGACGAGGCCGGAGGCGCGGGGCTCGGGGCCAGCTTCGAGGACTGGCCGGACGATGCCGAGGTCGAAGTCGCCCCGCGCCGCCAGCCGGCGCCTGATCATCAAGGCGCGAGCTCGTCCGCCGCGCCGGCTGCCTGTGGCGGCGCGCAGAAGCGCCGGGCCGCGTCGATCCTCTTTGGCAGCCGGCCGAAGAAATCCAAGGCTTCCACGGCGGCGACCAAGCGATATGAGGCGGCCGCGAAGGTGGCCCGCTTCCGCAAGGCGGTAAAACAGCCGCAGGCGATCTCGGCGTAAGTCGTCGAATGCCTTGTATATATATTTTTCGTTGTCCCTTTCGACCGAAACTCTTCTAAACCTTTCTTTGCTTGCCAAACAGGGCACCGCTTTCCCTTGAGCGGGGTCCGGGCGGCTCCATAGTCGGGCCGACTGGAGGGTCTTCGGGCTCCCGTCGCGTGGATCCCCGCGCCGACCTTAGGGAGGCCACGGAGCGGAACGCGCGGGATGCGCGGGAGGAGCGGGAGGCGGCGGAGCGAAGGACCGCCCAGGCTACGAAGGAGCAAGCCGACGCGGCGGCTAAGGCCCGGGCGGATGCGGTAGCCGCGGAGACGGAGGCGGAGGAGGTCCCCGATGGAGATGGATGCGGCAGTCGTGGCCCCCGACATCCCAGTGCCCTCGACGGAGGAGGTCGACCGAGACCCGCCGGTGATGGAGAGGAGGGAGGACCATGTGGCCTCCGTGGAAGGGACGCCGCAGACAGCGCCGACCGGAGCTGGCCAAAGCGGCCAATCCGCTGCGGCGCCAGAACAGCCGGCCGGGGGTGAGCCGGAAGCAGGAGCCGGCCTCAAGGTGCAGCCGGCAATGCGCCGGCGCGCAGGGGGGAGGCACCGCTGCGCCGGAGCCGCACCGAGTTACGGGTGCCAGCCAGACGGCGGAGGCCCTAGAGGCGGCCAGCACCGGTACATCCGAGTGGACTCCCAGCGGGGGGACGGGCGGCGGCCCAAGAGGTTCGGAACCGGCTTCAGGCCCAAGCCGCCTCGCTGCAGCAATACACCCAGGAGTTCCTTGCGACGCGGGCCGTCATCCGGGTGAGTCTTCTAGCCTTGGTTGTTTTGTTCTCTGGATTTCTTCCGTGGGGGCGCGTCAGCACACCCACTGGGTGTAGTCCCCGAGTTCCGAGTCGGCTGCTGCGCAGGTGGCTCGGAACTTACTAGGTCCTAACAACCATCTTATACCCGCCTCCTGTCTGTTCTTTCAGGAGTATCATAACCTCCGCGCTGCTGCCTTCAACTCCCAGGCTCAGGAGCTGGGCCTGAGAACCGAAGACCTGATCAGCAGCCGGAGTGCGTACTTGGTTTCGTTCATCTCCTGTGGGGGCGCGTCAGCGCACCCACTGGGTGTAGTCCCCGAGATTCGGGCCGACTGCTGAGCAGTCGGGTCGGATCTTCCCTGACGACTTCACCTTATTGGTTTTTCTTTTGTCTTTCGTGCTCGAAGGAGCCAATGCCGACTTGAGGGGGCAGCTCAGCGAGGCGCAGGCCGCCCTTCGCGCCAAGGAAACCGAGTATGACGCCTTGGTCCTGGAGCGTGACCGCCTGGCCAAGAAGCTGGCTGACCAGGAGGAGAGCCACAAGGCGGCCCTGAAGAAGGCGCAGGATAGCGAAGCCGCCCTGAGGGCCGAGTTCGAGACTGAAGCGGCGGGCTGGGCTGAGACCAGGCAAGCGCTGAATGAAGGCTTCGGCCGTATTGAGGATTTAATCGATGGTAAGCCGCCTTCCTCGCTCCTTGCTTGCCCCTTGCCGCCTGATTTGTGTTCTAACTTGTGCTTCTTTTTATTCTCTGTGCAGGCTACTTTCCCGGCTACTCCGTCTTTGCTACCCAAATCATCAAGGCCCATTGCGAAGCGCGCCGTCAGGCGGGGGCCGACATCGCGCCGGACGCGAGCCAGACGCTTGAGGAGCAACTCTTGGCGGTCCAAGCGCGGTTGCAGCTGGCTCATCGTATGCTCCGCCGCCTCCAGCGTGCCGGAGCGCAGGTGTTGGCCGCCCTTTGGCCAGGCGAGATGATTCCCCGCACCCCGAGCCGGACTACCGACTGGCTGGAGGTTGTTGTTGGCCGTTTCGAGGCTTGGAAAGCATCAGCAGCCCGGCTTGGAGCTGGGAGGGCGCTGGAGTTCGTCCGAGCTTGGTATCCGGGGCTGAACCTGGACCAGCTGCGCACCTGGCGGCTAGAGGCCAACGAGGAGATAGAAGAGGTGCGGCCGGCTATTGCTCAGCATGCATCGATGATCGCCGAGTGCACTGACATCAGCGTCTTTGCTCCTGAAATAAATGACGATGGCGTTGCCCAGCCGGAGGAGTGGTTCGGGCTGGACCCGGCAGCGGGTGAGGACTCGGCAGAGGAGATCGCCTCCAGCGACGAAGGCGAAGACGACGAAGGAGAGGAAGGCGAAGACGTCGAGCCGGCCGGTGAAACAGCCAGCCAGCCTCAGCCTGACCGTGCCTCCAGCAACAAGGCGCGCACAAGCGCGCCTTCAGCGGGGGGTGGTGATCATGCCAAGGTTCGCCAGCCGGCCACTCCTCCAGCCGGCACTGTCGTTTCCGCCGACCTGCCCGACTCGCCAGTCGCTCCCCTGGCTTAGTCTGCCGCCCTTGCTTTTCCTGCTTGTTACCCTTTGAACAATTTTTATTAAACTTGCGCAGTTCCACCCACTGGGGGTGTATTCGAACTATGTTGAATGCTGGCCTTGCGAAGGTCTTTTGTGTAAATATGATTGTGTGCATGTTTGGTTTCCATTCACGTATGCTTTTTATCCTTAGGCTGTTTCCTTTGCCGCCTTCCCCTTTTGGGGAGGCAAATACTCGAGCTTTCTTGGATTGAAGTGAAGTGAATGGAAGCCGGCCGGCCGGCTACTCTGGTAGTCGGTCGGTGGTAGGAGACAAAACCGGCTTTTGTTATATTAGTTCGTTAGTCTCTAGCCATTTTTCGTGTGGGCATCCTTTCCTGCCTTTAACTCTTGTCAGCCGGACAGCCGGTTCTTCGAACTGCGACTTTTGGCGAGAGAAAGCTTGGGTGCCGGCACACTACTTGTCTGACTGCGGGTAGGACTTCTAATATAACTCCAGGCGGCCAGTCCCCGGGCCGACTAGTCGAACCCGGTGCCGGACGGAAAAAGTGAATGTAATGGCAAGGTCGTAAGCATGATACTCTTCATTCATAGATAAAAGATGGCAGTCCCCGAGCTCTCCTCGGGGGGCCTATTGTCTCGTACTTAGTACAAAAGTTAGCATGATACATACTGCATTTCAACTGTAAAATCTTTGGAGGAGGTTGGCGTTCCATGGTCGTTCCGACTCCTTCCCGGAGTCGTCTCTCTTGCGTGCCTTGGGTTTCTATGCATCGATTAGGTAATAGGAGTCATTGCCTAAAGCTCTGCTGATGACGAAGGGGCCCTCCAAGGGGCCGAGAGCTTGTGTTGGCCGGCTGTTCCCTGGATCAGCCGGAGCACAAGATCGCCCTCTTGGAAGGATCTTGGCTTGACCTTCCGGCTGTGGTAGCGGCGCAGGCCCTGCTAATAGATGGCGGACCGGCTGAGGGCTAACAGTTGGCCCTCTTCCAGCAGGTCGACGCCGTCTTCTCGTGCTTCCTTGGCCTCCGCCTCCGTGTACATGGCTACCCGAGGTGAGTCGAACTCGATGTCGGTTGGAATGACCGCCTCGGCACCATACACGAGGAAGAAAGGAGTGAAGCCGGTTGACTTGTTTGGAGTAGTGCGCAGACTCCAGAGGATGGACGGCAGCTCATCGAGCCAACAGCCGGCTAAACGCTCCAGTGGTACGACCAGTCGGGGCTTGATGCCGGAAAGGATGAGGCCGTTGGCTCGCTCGACCTAGCCGTTTGACTGCGGGTGGGCGACGGACGCCAAGTCCAACCGGATGCCTTGCGTCATGCAGAAACGTGCCAAGGCTCCCTTGGCGAAATTCGTGCCATTGTCGGTGATGATGCTGTGTGGCACGCCGTACCGAGTTGTTATATCTGCGGTGAATGTCACGGTAGTCGGCCCATTCAGCTTCTTGATCGGCTTTGCCCCAATCCATTTGGTGAATTTGTCCACGGCGACAAGCAGATGTGTCATGCCGCCGCGCGCCGTCTTGAATGGGCCCACCATGTCCAGTCCCCAAACGGTGAAGGGCCAAGTGAGGGGGATGGTCTTGAGTGCTGAAGCCGGCATGTGTTGCTTGGAGCTGAAGAGTTGGCACCCTTTGCAATGTTTAACTAACTCCTTGGCATCATCCAAAGCAGTCGGCCAAAAGAAACCATGGCGGAAGGCTTTGGCGACGAGTGATCTTGAGGCCGCATGGTGGCCGCATTCTCCTTGGTGGATGTCTCTGAGGATTGCAATGCCCTTCTCTTGCTCGACGCATCGCTGGAGGACTCCAGTGACACTGCGCTTGACGAGCTCTCTGTTGACGATTGTGTATGCTCCGGCTCGGTGTTGGACTTGTCTTGCCTCTGTTTCGTCAGCCGGCAGGTCTTGGTTTATTAGGAAGTTGAGGATGGACTGAGCCCATGATGGAGCTGCGACTTCTTCTATTGCCAATGTGGCTACTGCGACCAGGGCGGGCGGGCTGGGTGGTGAAATGCTGGAGTCGGCCACCGGCTGTTGTGTTGGTGCAGTCCCCGGGCCGACTACCGCAGTTCCTGAGCCGGGTGTAACTACGGAAGTCCCCGAGCCGCTTACTGATGTCCCTGGGCCAACTGTCGAAGTCCCCGGGTCACCTGCTTGGTTCTTCGAGCCGGACCCGGCCGCGTCGGGGTCAGGCGGCACGAAGATGGAATCGAACTCTGGAGACGGCTTGATAGACGGCTTGAGGAGGCGTTGTAGAGAGACACCGGTTGGTATTGCTTGCCGGGTGGAGCCTATTCGAGCCAGAGCATCAGCTGGCTTGTTATCGGCTCGCGGTACATGGAGGAACTCGCATCCTTCAAAATACCCACTGATTTGTTGAACAAGGAAGCGGTAGCTTGCCGTATTTGCATCCTTGGCATCCCAGTCACCGGATGATTGCTGGACCACCAAGTCCGAGTCGCCATAACATAGGATCCGGCGAATGCCGAGCTCTTTGGCAAGCCGGAGCCCGTGTATGAGCGCCTCGTACTCAGCTACATTGTTGGAGGCGGCAAAGTGAATTTGCAGCGTGTATCTGAGCTTGTCACCTTTGGGAGAGGTAAGGACGACGCCGGCTCCCAAGCCGGTGCGCATCTTGGACCCATCGAAGTGCATGCGCCAATGAGTGGAGTCGGGAGCCGGCGGCAGGTACTGGGTCTCGGCCCAGTCGACGAGGAAGTCGGCCAATGCCTGGGACTTGATGGCGGTGTGAGGCTGGTAGAAGATCGTGTAAGGGGCCAGCTCGATGGCCCATTTCGCCACCCGGCCGGATGCATCCCGGCTGCCTATGATCTCGGCCAGCGGGGCGGTGCATATGACCATGATGGGATGCTCTTGGAAGTAGGGCTTCAGCTTCTTGGCGGCGAAGTACACGCCATAGCACATCTTTTGGTAGTGCGGGTAGTTCTGCTCCGAGGCAGACAGTACCTCGCTCAAATAGTACACCGGCCTCTGGACCGGCTGGGCTCGGCCCTCTTCTGGGCGTTGGACTACGATGACGGTGCTGACCACCCGGCTGGTTGCGGCGATGTAGAGGAGCATGGGCTCTTTCTCAGTCAGCGCTGCCAGGACCGGCGGTGTGGCCAGCATCTTCTTCAGCTCGTGAAAAGCTTGGTCGGCTTGGTCATTCCACTCGAAGTGAGTGGTCTTCTTCATGAGGCGGTAGAGGGGGAGAGCTTTCTCTCCGAGCCGGCTGATGAAGCAGTTCAGGGAGGCCAAGCATCCGGTAAACTTCTGGACGTCTCGAAGTTTGGTGGGAATTGCCATTCTCTCAATGGCCTTGATCTTTGCCGGGTTGCATTCGATGCCGCGTTCGGAGACCAGGAAGCCTAGGAGCTGGCCAGCTGGCACTCCGAACACGCATTTCTCGGGGTTGAGCTTGATTTGGAACCGGCGTAGGTTCTCAAATGTTTCCTTGAGATCTTCCAGCAGGGTGCCGCGCTTCTCCGTCTTCACCACAATGTCGTCTACGTAGACGTGGGCATTTCTGCCGAGCTGCTTGAGGAGGCACTTCTGCATGCAACGCTGAAAAGTGGCACCGGCATTTCTCAAGCCGAATGTCATAGTCAGGTAGCAGAAGGCTCCGAATGGTGTGATGAAGGTGGTCTTCAGGCGGTCAACCGGATCTAACTTTATCTGGTGGTATCCTGAGTAAGCATCCAAGAAACTCAACAGCTCGCATCCGGCCATGGAGTCTATCACTTGGTCAATCCTCGGCAGCGCAAAGGGATCTTTGGGGCAGGCCTTGTTGAGGCTCGTGTAGTCTATGCACATGCGCCACTTGTTGTTCTTCTTTAAAAACGAGGACCGGGTTGGCTAGCCACTCTGGAAAGAAAACTTCCATAATGAAGCCGGCTGCCAGAAGTTTGGCTATCTCCTCTCCCACAATCCTTCTTTTCTCCTCCGATAGTCGGCGGAGGGGTTGTTTGACTGGTTTTGCGTCTTCTCGGATGTGTAGTTTGTGCTCGGCGAATTCCTTCAGAACACCCGGCATGTCCTTGGGGGACCATGCAAAGATGTCCCGATTCTCACGGAGGAAATCGGCGCGCTCGCCTTCCTATTTGTTGTTTAGGTTTGCCCCAATGACGGCAAACCTCTCTGGGTGCTCAGGGTCAAGGGGTATCTTCTTCGTCTCCCTGGCCGGCTGGAAAGATCCATGGGCATCATACTCCTTGGGATCGGGGGACAGGGCCGACTGCTTGCCGGCCATGGCCACGACCCGGTCCAACATCTTCTTTTCTTCGGCAATCACAAGGGACTCGGCCAGTCGGCTGCTGGCTGTTGCGCACTCGGAGGACTTCTTGTAATCGCCGGCTATGGTGATGATGCCCCTGGTGCTCGGCATCTTCATCTTGAGGTATGCATAGTGGGGAACTGCCATGAACCTGGCCAAGGCAGGTCGGCCAAGCAATGCATGGTAGGGGCTCTCCAGGTCCACTACTTCAAACCAGATTGCTTCCCGGCGGAAATGCTCCTTGTCCCCAAAGAGTGCATCAATCTTGATCTTGCCAATGGGGGCGCAGGACAAGCCGGGTACGATGCCATGGAACACTGTCCGGGTAGGCATGAGTTGCTTCGTCTTGACGTTCAGCTTCTCCAGGGTGTCACGATATAAGATGTTGATGCTGCTCCCGCCGTCTATCAGCACGCGGGAGAAACGGGCGGCGCGTCTGTCCGTTGCAAGGGTGGCATCCAGAACCAACGCGTAAGAGCCGGGAGATGGCATCACCTCTGGGTGGTCGGCCTGGCTCCAGCTGATAGGTTTTTCTGACCAGTGCATGTGCTCGGCGGGGTTGGCAGCGACCATGCTGACTTCCTGGTGCTCTCGGCGTTTGCTGCGCCGGTCTTCGTGCTGGCTTGTAAAGATGACATAGGCGGCATGCTCGTCGGGGAACTCGTCATGCATGGCTCCGACTGCGGGCCGAACGGTCGGCGGCTGCGGAGCCGGAGGCGGCGGACCGGCAGGCGAAGGCGGCGCGAGCCCTTCACCTTTGGAGATTCGGGTGAGCCAATGGCACTTCCGGGTTGTGTGGTTGGACGGCTTCGCGCCACTGTGGAACTTGCACGGGGCGTCGAGAGTTTGCTCGTGGGAGAAGGCTGGCTGCCAAGCCGGCCTGCCGCCCTTGGGTTTCTTGGGCGCGGGCCGCCCTTTGGGCGGCTCGTCTTCGACTGTGGCCACCTGCCGACTGGCGGGAGGCGGCGCGGGGCCCTTGCGCTTGTGGTCATTCGGGTGTGGGCGTCGGCCAGAATCCCCAGCCGGCGTCTTGGGCGCCGGGTTGAGTACTTTCCTAGACGCGTGTACCCGGAGCTCGGTCTTCATTGAGGAGTCGGCGGTGGCGTACTTGACCGCTATGTCCAGAAGCTCGTCGAGGGTAGTCGGCTCGTCACAAAGAAGCTTGTGCTTGAGGAGGGTGCCTTCTCGGCACCCGGCAGTGAAGTACTCTATGGCTTGCACCTCGTGCACCCCCTCGCAAGAGTTGTGGAGCTCGGCCCAACGCGTGAGGTAGTCGCGAGTAGACTCGGCGGGGCCTTGTACACACAAAGAGAGCTGTCTGGGCTTGGGAGCCCGCTTGTAGGTGCTGGTGAAGTTGCGGACGAAAGCTTCTGTGAAATCTAGCCAGCTGTTAATGCTGTATGGCTTGGGGCTATTGAGCCAGGTCCACGCCGTGCCTTGCAGCATGAGGGGCACGTACTTCACGGCAACGCGCCTGTTGCCGTTGGCTATGTTAACCGCCATGGAGTAGTCGATCAACCAATATTCCGGCTTCATGGAGCCGTTGTACTTGGGCGTGTCTCTTGGGAGCGAGAACCCTTTGGGGAAGGGCTTGTCGCGGATGCGGGGGCCGAAGCAAGGCGGACCGACATCGTCTTCTTCTTCCAGCGCCAGGGATCGCGCCAGGCGGTCGATTCGATGGCGGGCGTCATTTTCGCCGACTCCTTCGCGGCGACCCAGCCGGCCGCTAAGAGTCGGATGCGCAACAGGCGGTGGGGTGGGATATCTCTCTCCACGGGGCCGAGGCGGAGGCTGGTCGCCCAGCCACTCCACGGCCCGAGGGTGGCCTTCTGCGTCTCGCTCGATGGAGATTCGGGTTTGGCTTCGGCTGGCAGCCGGCTCTTTCTCGCGCCACGCGCGGTCTCTACCCGTAGTCGGCGTCTGGGATGTCGTGTCATGATCTCGGCACAGGGGAGGGCTTTCCGTGCGGGCGTCGGCTTCGTGCCGCTGCACGGCTGCATCGATTAGCTGCTGGACGCGTCGGGTCATGTGGGGGAGTTCTTCGGCCCCCAGTCCGTCTAGCTCGTCTACGGCCGCCTGGGTGGCGTGCAGGTTCTCGACTGGGGTGGCGTAGACTGGGCGGTTGACTCCTAACGTGTCGGCAACAACAGCGCCGCGCTGTCTGACAATGCCGACCCGGCTGGGCCCGCCTGGGGGCGGCGTGCCAAAGGCGGCGCGGTCGGCTTCGCGTCGGTGGGCCTCAGCGAGGCGTCTCATGGAAACCAACTTCTGGCCCTCCGCGAGGAGGACGAGGCGGCGAGCTTCCAGTGCTTCAGCGTCGGCGTCGGCCAGGAGGGGGATGGACAAGTCATGGACCGCCGCGTGCGGGGTGTCGTGGGCGCTCTCGTCAGCAGTGCCGCCGTGGCCGATGACCATCACCTTGGTGGTGACAGCGTCGCAGCCATCAGCCTGGGGAAGCGGGTCGTTGTAGATCGATCGCGACGTCGGTGGGGAAGGTGTCGAATGAGGCCATGTCAGAGTCGACAGGCATCGGATCGGTGGAGCCAACCGACTCCAAGTCCACAGCAGGCTCGCCGGAGACATGGAGCTGGCCGAGGAGGTCGACGAGGTGGTCGGTGCCCGTGTCGGAGGCGAGCTCGTCGGAGATGAGGGTCTTGTCGAGGAGATCGGCGAGGCTGCTCGCTGCGCAGGCGTTGGTGACGCCTTGCAGCGCGTCGTGGCAAGCGCCATTGGGCGTGCCGGGCTGGCTACGCTTGCGGGGGAGGATGAGGGTTCCCGTCCAGAACAGGTCTCCGGACGACGGTGCACCTGGCCCCATGGTGGGCGCCAAATGTCGGGTGGTAGGTGCGACATATGCCAACGGGTGGCTTATCGTTGTGGGAGCCAGTAAAACATCGCCGATGCCTGGAAACGGGATGAGGCGAAGACATGCACGCCGGCGAATCTTACCCAGCTTCGGGGCTCTCCGTGGAGATAACACCCCTACTGCTGCTCTACGGGGTCTCCGCATGATCACTAGATGAACAAGTAGCTACACGATGCTCCTTGAGCTGTTTGGCGAGAGGAGGAAGAAAGGCTCTTCCCGTTCTCTTCTCCTCCCTATGTGGTGTTTAGAACTAGCAGGGATCAACCCTTTGCATGGGTGTCCCGGGGGATTTATATAGGCCTACACCTTGGGGGTAGAATGGTAATCCGGCTGGGCGTGGGGCCCAGCCGTCTGTGTCTACACTCGCCGGCTTCTGCGCCGGCTGCTGGGGCCCGCCGGCTGGTGGGTCCTGCCGGCTGCCGGCTCCTGAGTCGACAGGCTGGCCCCACTGTCCAGGGCCTTGTCGGTGGCTGGTTACTGTTGCTCAATCCTGGTGACGAGGGCTTCGTCGAGGTGGGCGTGGCTACAGCGCCGCCGTCCGGCGAGTGATCACTGTAGCCTCGCCGCGTCTTTTGTCCTTAATGGGGCGTCTCCTTCGAGGGGGCGGCAAGCCGGCCTGGGAGAGCCGGCACTGTCTTGGGCCGACTGGGGGAGGCCAGGCCGCCTTCGGGTGTCTCTCTGCCCGAAGGGGCCCATCGCCCGTGGGCCACTCTGGCAGCCCGTCGTGGATGACATCAGGGTCAACATGGCAACAGTGCCGCGCCGTACGGGACATGGCCACCCGTACGGCGCACTGTGCCAGGCGTGCTCCGAGATTCGGTGTGGCAGGCTTTACTGTAGCCACGCCCCGTCATGTCGCCGTTATGTGGATGCAGACTTCGAGGGTACGATCTTGACTGCTTTGTGGGAGCCGGCCTCTTGGAGCCGGCCTTCTCGCGACCGGCTTCTCGGAGCCGGCCCTCCAGCGGCTTTCATCATGAGGGCTGGAGTCGGGCCGCCTTCCGATAGTCGGCCTGGGAGACAGCCGGCCAGGGGAAGGCGGCCCCACGTCTTGGATTCTTGAGGGCCGGATCGGCTCGTAATTTTTTCAGAAAGGCCAGGGGGAGCCGGCTAGGCTACCCGTGGTCATTTACTCTGACACTTCGGCAAGGCTGCGGAGTGCTCGCTTACGCCTATTATTTGAGGCGAAGGTCTCGAAGACTGTCAATACTGTATTGTTATCCACGGGATGGTGCTCTGTGGTGTTTTGAATGAGGAGATCCTCACCGCTCTTGGCCACCTGCCGGAGTACCCAACATGCTCTAAGGCTGTGTGTTGGTATGGTATCCGCTCTACTATGAATTTTGCTAGGCTCGTTAAGCCATCCCTCCAATACGGTTCCACGCCCTGTAGTGGGATTTTGCTTCTTTGTAATTGAGTCGGGCGACTTAGAGAGTGCACCCTTTTAGTTCGGACTGGGGGTTTTGTCAGAGCCGGATTATCCCAAAATTTTGTTTGGGTTTTCCAGGCGCTTTCCATCGCACAGTACTTCCGTACTATGGCCGCCAAGTCAGCGAAGTGTGCTATGTCACGGCAACTTATGGCGTTGAGGATTCCCTTGTCCATGCAATTGTTGCAAAAGAACGAAATTGCGTCTTCCTCGCGACAGTCCTTGACCTTGTTCATTACAAGGAGGAATCTGGCCCAATAGTGATGTATTGTCTCTTGGGGCTCTTGCCTAATGTGGGAAAGAACGTTTATATCTGGGTGCGTGGGTGGATTTAAGTCCAGACCTTGACCCAATCTGAGACCCAGGGGCGGGGGAGTTTCCGATCTTGGAAGTTCAGGCTCCGGAATGTTGCCCCGCAGGTTTGGCATGCTGCCTGATTCTAGGTTTAGGGTTAGGGCGATGTCCTCCCGTGGATGGGTATCCTGCTCGAAGAGCTCGGAAATCCGGACATAGTTCGTCCTCAGGATAGAGGAAGAATCGCCGCATTGCTCCTCCACCACCGCTATTTGATGGGTGACCGGCGGAGAGTTAACTCCCTTTGGTCGGGTTTAATCCCAATCCGATCATAGTCCGTAGTGACTCCCAGAGCGGCGATGCGATCCAAGAGCTCATTCAAAGAGGAGAGCTCCATTGGATCCATCTGCTCGGTGAATTTTGAGACGATGTGGAGGCTATTTTCGATGACCCGAGAAGTCATCATCGGCGCAGCGGCCGAGCGGGCAGTCATGACGAAGCTGCCTAGTCGAAGAGTTTGGCCTACAGCCAGGGATCCCCCAGAGGTGATGTTGTTCTTGACAACGAGACGAGCCATCCCTCCTTATGATGATGACACAGTGGAACTCTCAATGAAAGCACCAATGTCGGTGTCAAAACCGGCGGATCTCGGGTAAGGGGTCCCGAACTGTGCGTCTAAGGTGGATGGTAACAGGAGGAGGGGGACACGATGTTTACCCAGGTTCGGGCCCTCTCGATGGAGGTAATACCCAACTTCCTGCTTGATTGATCTTGATGATATGAGTATTACAAGAGTTGATCTACCACGAGATCATAGAGGCTAAACCCTAGAAGCTAGCCTTGTTGGGGATCGTAGCAATAATTCAAAATTTTCCTACGTGTCACCAAGATCAATCTAGGAGATACTAGCAATGAGAGAGATAGTGCATCTTCATATCCTTGAAGATCTCTAAGCGGAAGCGTTCAAGAGAACGGGGTTGATGGAGTCGTACTCGTCGTGATCCAAATCACCGATGATCCTAGTGCCGAACGAACGGCACCTCCGCGTTCAACACATGTACGGAATGGAGATACGTCTCCTCCTTCTTGATCCAGCAAGGGGAGAGGAGAGGTTGATGGAGATCCAGCAGCACGACGGCGTGGTGGTGGAAGTAGCGGGATCCTGTCAGGGCTACGCCAAGCACAAGCGCGGAGGAAGAGGTGTCACGGGAGGGAGGGAGGCGCCAGGGCTTCAGGTGTGGCTGCCCTCCCTCTGCTCCACTATATATAGGGGCCTAGGGGGCTCCGGCCCCTTGTAGATCCCATCTGGGGAGGGGGCGGCAGCCCTAGGGGTGGCTTGGCCTCCAAGCCAAGTGGAGGCGCCCCCACCCCTTAGGGTTTCCAACCCTAGGCGCATGGGAGGCCCAAGGGGGGGCGCACCAGCCCACCAGGGGCTGGTTCCCACGCCCCTTCAGCCCATGGGGCCCTCCGGGATAGGTGGCCCCGCCCGGTGGACCCCCGGGACCCTTCCGATGGTCCCGGTACAATACCGATGACTCCCGAAACTCTCCCGGTGGCCTAAACTGGACGTCCTATATATAAATCTTTACCTCCAGACCATTCCGGAACTCCTCGTGACGTCCGGGATCTCATCCGGGACACCGAACAACTTTCAGTTAACCGCATACCAATATCTCTACAACTCTAGCGTCACCGAACCTTAAGTGTGTAGACCCTACGGGTTCGGGAGACATGTAGACATGACCGAGACAACTCTCCGGTCAATAACCAACAGCGGGATCTGGATACCCATGTTGGCTCCCACATGCTCCACGATGATCTCATCGGATGAACCACGATGTCAAGGATTCAATCAATCCCTATTCAATTCCCTTTGTCCATCGGTATGATACTTGCCCGAGATTCGATCGTCGGTATCCCGATACCTCGTTCAATCTCGTTACCGGCAAGTCTCTTTACTCGTTCCGTAACACATCATCTCGTGATCAACTCCTTGGTCACATTGTGCACATTATGATGATGTCCTACCGAGTGGGCCTAGAGATACCTCTCCATTACACAGAGTGACAAATCCCAGTCCTGATTCGTGCCAACCCAACAGACACTTTCGGAGATACCCGTAGTGCACCTTTATAGCCACCCAGTTACATTGTGACGTTTGGTACACCCAAAGCATTCCTACGGTATCTGGGAGTTGCACAATCTCATGGTCTAAGGAAATGATACTTGACACTAGAAAAGCTTTAGCATATGAACTACACGATCTTGTGCTATGCTTAGGATTGGGTCTTGTCCATCACATCATTCTCCTAATGATGTGATCCAGTTATCAACGACATCCAATGTCCATGGTCAGGAAACCTTAACCATCTATTGATCAACGAGCTAGTCAACTAGAGGCTTACTAGGGACATGGTGTTGTCTATGTATCCACACATGTATCTGAGTTTCCTATCAATACAATTCTAGCATGGATAATAAATCATTATCATGAACAAGGAAATATAATAATAACTAATTTATTATTGCCTCTAGGGCATATTTCCAACAGTCTCCCACTTGCACTAGAGTCAATAATCTAGTTCACATCGCTATGTGAATAACACTCAAGGTCACATCCCCATGTGACTAACACCCAAAGAGTTTTACTAGAGTCAATAATCTAGTTCACATTACCATGTGATTAACACTCAATGAGTTCTGGGTTTGATCATGTTATGCCTGTGAGAGATGTTATAGTCAACGGGTCTGAACCTTTCAGATCCGTGTGTGCTTTACAAATCTCTATGTCATCTTGTAGATGCAGCTACCACGCTCTATTTGGAGCTATTCCAAATAACTGTTCTACTATACGAATCCGGTTTACTACTCAGAATCATCCAGATTAGTGTCAAAGATTGCATCGGCGTAACCCTTTACGACGAACTCTTTTACCACCTCCATAATCAAGAAAATTCCTTAGTCCACTAGTTACTAAGGATAACCTTGACTGTTGTCCTGTGATCCATTCCTAGATCACACTTGTACCCCTTGACTGACTCATTGGCACACTTCAGGTGCGGTACACAACATAGCATACTGTAGAGCCTACGTCTAAATCATAGGGGACGACCTTCGTCCTTTCTCTCTATTCTGCCATGGTCAGGTCTTGAGTTTTACTCAATACTCATACCTTATAACACAGCCAAGAACTCCTTCTTTGCCGATCTATTTTTGAATTCCTTCAAAATTCTGTCATGGTATGTGTTCGTTTGAAAGTACTATTAAGCGATTTTGATCTATCCTTATAGATCTTGATGCTCAATGTTCAAGTAGCTTAATCCAGGTTTTCCATCGAAAACACTTTTCAAATAACCCTGCATGCTTTCCAGGAATTCTACATCATTTTTGATCAACAATATGTTAACAACATATACTCATCAAAAATTCCATAGTGCTCCCACTCACTCCTTTGGAAATACAAGTTTCTCATAAACTTCGTATAAACCCAAAATCTTTGATCGTCTCATCAAAGTGTACATTCCAACTCCGAGATGCTTACTCCAGTCCTTAGAAGGTTTGCTAGAGTTTTGCGTACCTGTTAGCATCTTTCAGGATTGACAAAACCTTCTGGTTGTATTACATACAACCTTTCCTCAAGAAAGACGTCGAGGAAACAATGTTTTGACATCCTATCTGCAAGATTTCATAAATAATGCAGTATAATTCCAACAGACTCTTAGCATCGCTACAAGTGAAAAAGTCTCATCGTAGTCAACTCCTTGAACTTGTCGGGAAACATCTTAACGACAAGTTGAGCTTTCTCAATGGTGACACTTGCCATCATTGTCTGTCCTCCCTTTTAAAATCCATCAGCACCTAACAGCCTTATGACCATCAAGTAGTTCTTTCAAAGTCTATACTTTGTTTTATACATGGATCCTTTCTCGGATTTTATGGCCTCGAGCCATTCGTCGGAATCCGGGCCCACCATTGCTTCTCCATAGCTCGTAGGTTCATTGTTGTCTAGCAACATGACTTCCAAGATAGGATTATGTTCTACTTTGAAGTAGTACACATCCTTGTCAACCTATGAGGTTTGGTAGTGACTTGATTCGAAGTTTCATGATCACTATCATAAGCTTCCACTTCAATTGGTGTAGGTGCCATAGGAACAACTTCCTGTGCCCTGCTACACACTAGTTGAAGTGACGGTTCCATAACATCATCAACTCTCCACCATCCTCCCACTCAATTCTTTCGAGAGAAACTTTTCCTCGAGAAAGGACCCGATTCAAGAAACAATCCCTATTGCTTTCGGATCTGAGACAGGAGGTATACCCAACTGTTTTGGGTGTCCTATGAAGATGCATCTATCCGCTTTGGGTTCGAGCTTATCAGCCTGAAACTTTTTCACATAAGCGTCACAGCCCCAAACCTTTTAAGAAACGACAGCTTAGGTTTCTCTGACCATAGTTCATACGGTGTCGACTCAAACGGGATTGCGTGGTGCCCTATTTAAAGTGAATGTGGTTGTCTCTAATGCCTAACCCATAAACTATAGTGGTAATTCAATAAGAGACATCATGGTATGCACCATATCCAATAGGGTGCAGTTATGATGTTCGGACACACCATCACACTATGGTGTTCCAGGCGGTATCAGTTGTGAAACAATTTCCACAATGTCTTAACTATGGGCCAAACTCATAATTCAGATATTCATCTCTATGATCACATCATAGATATTTTTATCCTCTTGTCACGACGATCTTTCAACTTCACCCTGAAATTACTTGAACCTTTCAATAATTCAGACTCATGATTCATCAAGTAAATATACTTAGCATCTACTCAAATCATCTGTGAAGTAAGAACATAATGATATCCACTACATGCCTCAGCACTCATTGGACTGCACACATCAAGATGTATTACTTCCAACAAGTTGCTTTCTTGTTCCATCTTACTGAAAACGAGGCCTTTCAGTCATCTTGCCCATGCGGTATGATTTGCATGTCTCAAGTGATTCAAAATCAAGTGAGCCCAAACGATCCATCTATATGGAGTTTCTTCATGCATATACACCAATAGGCATGGTTCGCATGTCTCAAGTGATTCAAAATCAAGTGAGTCCAAAAATCCATCAACATGGAGCTTCTTCATGCGTATTATACCATTATGACTCAAATTGCAGTGCCACAAGTATGTGGTACTATCATTACTATCTTATATCTTTTGGCACAAACATGTGTATCACTACGATCGGGATCCAATAAACCATTCATTTTAGGTGCAAGACCATTGAAGGTATTATTCAAATAAACAGAGTAACCATTATTCTCCTCAAATGAATAACCATGTGGCGATAAACATAATCCAATCATGTCTATGCTCAACGCAAACACCAAATAACAATTATTTCGGTTTAACACCAATCTTGATGGTAGAGGGAGCGTGCAATGTTTGATCACATCAACCTTGGAAACACTTCCAAGACATATCGTCATCTCACCTTTAGCTAGTCTCCGCAGCCTTTTATTTCGAGTTACTAACACTTAGCAACCGAACCGGTATTTATTACCCTGGTGCTACTAGGAGTACTAGTAAAGTACACAATAATATGACGTATATCCAAAATACTTCTGTCGACCTTGCCAGCCTTCTCATCTACCAAGTATCTAGGGTAGTTCTGCTTCAGTGACCGTTCCCCTCATTATAGAAGCACTTAGTCTCGGGTTTGGTTCAACCTTGGGTTTCTTCACTAGAGCAGCAACTGATTTGCCGTCTCATGAAGTATCCCTTCTTTCCCTTGCCCTTCTTGAAACTAGTGTTTTAACCATCAACAATTGATGCTCCTACTTGATTTCTACTTTCGTGGTGTCAAACATCGCGAGTTGCTCAAGGACCATCATGTCTATCCCTGATATGTTATAGTTCATCACGAAGCTCCAATAGCTTGGTGGCAGTCACTATGGAGAACCATCACTTTCTTATCTGGAAGATTAACTCCCACTCGATTCAAGCGATTGCAGTACTCAGACAATCTGAGCACATGCTCAACGATTGAGTTTTTCTCCCTTAGTTTGTAGGCTTAAGAAACTTGTCAGAGGTCTCATACCTCTTGACGTGGGCACTAGTCTGAAATTCCAATTTCAGTCTTTGGAACATCTCATATGTTCTGCGACGTTTCAAAAACGTCTTTGGTGCCACAATTCTAAACGGTTAGTATTACGTACTGAACTATCACGTAGTCTTCAAAACGTGAATGTCAGATGTTTCCCAACATCTATAGACGATGCTCGAGGTTCAACACACTGAGCGGTGCATTAAGGACATAACCCTTCTGTGCAGCAATGAGGACAATCCTCAGTTCACGAACCCAGTCCGCATAATTGCTACTGTCAACTCTCAACTAAATTTTCTCTAGGAACATATCTAAAACAGTAGAACCAAAGCGTGAGCTACGACATAATTTGCAAAGACCTTTTGACTATGTTCATGATAATTAAGTTCATCTAATCAAATTATTCAATGAACTCCCACTTAGATAGACATCCCTCTAGTCATCTAAGTGATACATGATCCGAGTCAACTAGGCCGTGTCAGATCATCACGTGAGACGGACTAGTCATCATCGGTGAACATCTTCATGTTGATCGTATCCACTATACGACTCATGTTCGACCTTTTGGTCTTCCGTGTTCCGAGGCCATGTCTGTACATGCTAGGCTCGTCAAGTTAACCTAAGTGTATTGCGTGTGTGAATCTGGCTTACACCCATTGTATGCGAACGTTAGAACCTATCACACCCGATCATCACGTGGTGCTTCGGAACAACGGACCTTGGCAATGGTGCACAGTTAGGGGGAACACTTTCTTGAAATTTTAGTAAGGGATCATCTTATTTATGCTACCGTCGTTCTAAGAAAATAAGATGTGAAAACATGACAAACATCACATGCAAATCATAAAGTGACATGATATGCCCAATATCATCTTGCGCCTTTGATCTCCATCTTCGAGGCGCGGCATGAACACCATCGTCACTGGCATGACACCATGATCTCCATCATCGTGTCTTCATGAAGTTGTCTCGCCAACTATTACTTCTACTACTATGGCTAACGGTTAGCAATAAAGTAAAGTAATTACATGACGTTTATGTTGACACGCAGGTCATAAATAAATTAAGACAACTCCTATGGCTCCTGCCGGTTGTCATACTCATCGACATGCAAGTCATGATTCCTATTACAAGAACATGATCAATCTCATACATCACATATATCATTCATCACATCCTTTTGGCCATATCACATCACATAGCATACCCTGCAAAAACAAGTTAGACGTCCTCTAATTGTTGTTGCATGTTTTACGTGGCTGCTATGGGTTTCTAGCAAGAATGTTTCTTACCTACGCAAAACCACAACAGTGATATGCCAATTGCTATTTACCCTTCAAAAGGACCCTTTTCATCGAATCCAATCCAACTAAAGTGGGAGAGACAGACACCCGCCAGCCACCTTATGCATCAAGTGCATGTCAGTCAGTGGAACCAGTCTCACGTAAGCGTACGTGTAAGGTCGGTCCGGGCCACTTCATCCCACAATGCCGCCGGATCAAGATAAGACTAGTAACTATAAGCAAATTGAACAAATCATCGCCCACAATTGCTTTGTGTTCTACTCGTGCATAGAAACTACGCATAGACCTAGCTCATGATGCCACTGTTGGGGATCGTAGCAATAATTCAAAATTTTCCTACGTGTCACCAAGATCAATCTAGGAGATACTAGCAATGAGAGAGAGAGAGTGCATCTTCATACCCTTGAAGATCTCTAAGCGGAAGCGTTTAAGAGAACGGGGTTGATGGAGTCGTACTCGTCGTGATCCAAATCACCGATGATCCTAGTGCCGAACGGACGGCACCTTCGCGTTCAACACACGTACGGTACGGAACGGAGAGACATCTCCTCCTTATTGATCCAGCAAGGGGAGAGGAGAGGTTGATGGAGATCCAGCAGCACGATGGCGTGGTGGTGGAAGTAGCGGGATCCTGGCAGGGCTTCGCCAAGCACAAGCGGGGAGGAAGAGGTGTCACGGTAGGGAGGGAGGCACCAGGGCTTCAGGTGTGGCTGCCCTCCCTCCCCTCCACTATATATAGGGGCCTAGGGGGGGCCGGCCCCTTGTAGATCCCATCTAGGGAGGGGGCGGCAGCCCTAGGGGTGGCTTGGCCTCCAAGCCAAGTGGAGGCGCCCCCACCCCTTAGGGTTTCCAACCCTAGGCGCATGGGAGGCCCAAGGGGGGGCGCACCAGCCCACCAGGGGCTGGTTCCCACGCCCCTTCAGCCCATGGGGCCCTCCAGGATAGGTGGCCCCACCCGGTGGACCCCCGGGACCCTTCCGGTGGTCCCGGTACAATACCGATGACTCCCGAAACTCTCCCGGTGGCCGAAACTGGACTTCCTATATATAAATCTTTACCTCCGGACCATTCCCGAACTCCTCGTGACGTTCGGGATCTCATCTGGGACTCCGAACAACTTTCGGTTAACCGCATACTAATATGTCTACAACTCTAGCGTCATCGAACCTTAAGTGTGTAGACCCTACGGGTTCGGGAGACATGTAGACATGACCGAGACAACTCTCCGGTCAATAACCAACAGCGGGATCTGGATACCCATGTTGGCTCCCACATGCTCCATGATGATCTCATCGGATGAACCACGATGTCGAGGATTTAATCAATCATGTATTCAATTCCCTTTGTCCATCGGTACGATACTTGCCCAAGATTCGATCGTCGGTATCCCGATACCTCGTTCAATCTCGTTATCGGCAAGTATCTTTGCTCGTTCTCTAACACATCATCCCGTGATCAACTCCTTGGTCACATTGTGCACATTATGATGATGTCCTACCGAGTGGGCCCAGAGATACCTCTCCGTTACACGGAGTGACAAATCCCAGTCTTGATTCATGCCAACCCAACAGACACTTTCGGAGATACCCGCAGTGCACCTTTATAGCCACCCAGTTACGTTGTGATGTTTGGTACACCCAAAGCATTCCTATGGTATCCGGGAGTTGCACAATCTCATGGTCTAAGGAAATGATACTTGACATTAGAAAAGCTTTAGCATACGAACTACACGATCTTGTGCTATGCTTAGGATTGGGTCTTGTCCATCACATTATTCTCCTAATGATGTGATCCCGTTATCAACGACATCCAATGTCCATGGTCAGGAAACCTTAACCATATATTGATCAACGAGCTAGTCAACTAGAGGCTTACTAGGGACATGGTGTTGTCTATGTATCCACACATGTATCTGAGTTTCCTATCAATACAATTCGAGCATGGATAATAAACGATTATCATGAACAAGGAAATATAATAATAACTAATTTATTATTGCCTCTAGGGCATATTCCAACAAGCCTATGGTATGATTGTTGTTGTCCTATGGACTAAACCCTCCGGTTTATATAGACACCGGAGGGGGATAGGGTTACACAGAGTCGGTTACAAGGGAGGAGATCTACATATCCGTATTGCCAAGCTTGCCTTCCATGCCAAGAAGAGTCCCATCCGGACACGAGACGAAGTCTTCAATCTTGTATCTTCATAGTCCAACAGTCCGGCCAAAGGATATAGTCCGGCTGTCCGGAGACCCCCTAATCCAGGACTCCCTCACTTGGCAATTCGGATATGTAGATCTCCTCCCTTGTAACTGACTCTGTGTAACCCTAGACCCCTCCGGTGTCTATATAAACCAGAGGGTTTAGTCCGTAGGACAGAAACAATCATAATCATAGGCTAGCTTCTAGGGTTTAGCCTCTACGATCTCGTGGTAGATCAACTCTTGTAATACTCATATCATCAAGATCAATCAGGCAGGAAGTAGGGTTTTACCTCCATTGAGAGAGCCCGAACCTGGGTAAACATTGTGTCCCCTGCCTCCTATTACCATCCGCCTTAGACGCACAGTTCGGGACCCCCTACCCAAGATCCACCGGTTTTGACACCGACAACATGCCCTAGAGGCAATAATAAAGTTGTTATTAATATTTCCTTATATCATGATAAATGTTTAGTATTCATTCTAGAATTGTATTAACTGGAAACTTAGTACATGTGTGAATACATAGACAAACAGAGTGTCCCTAGTATGCCTCTACTTGACTTGCTCGTTAATCAAAGATGGTTAAGTTTCCTGACCATAGACATGTGTTGTCATTTGATGAACCTGATCACATCATTAGAGAATGATGTGATGGACAAGACCCATCCGTTAGCTTAACATTATGATCGTTTAGTTTTACTGCTATTGCTTTCTTCATGACTTATGCATATTCCTTTGACTATGAGATTATGCAACTCCCGGATACTGGAGGAACACCTTGTGTGCTATCAAACATCACAACGTAACTAGGTGATTATAAAGATGCTCTACATGTGTCTCCGAAGGTGTTTGTTGATTTGGCATAGATCAAGATTATGATTTTTCACTCCGAGTATCGGAGAGGTATCTCTGGGCCCTCTCGGTAATGCACATCACTATAAGCCTTGCAAGCAATGTAACTAATGAGTTAGTTGCGGGATGATGAATTACGGAACGAGTAAAGAGACTTGTCGGTAATGAGATTGAACTAGGTATGATGATATCGACGATCGAATCTCGGGCAAGTAACTGATACATCCATTTTGCATCATGCTTTTATATCAATATTTATTGCATTATGGGCTGCTATTAAACATTATGTCACAATACTTATGCCTATTCTCTCTTCTTTTACAAGGTTTACACGAAAAGGGAGAATGCCGGCAGCTGGAATTCTGGGCTGCAAAAGGAGCAAATATTAGAGACCTATTCTGCATAACTCCAAAAGTCATGAAACTTCACGGAAATCAGTTTTAGACTATATAAAAATATTGGGCGAAGGAAGCACCACAGGGGGGCCACCCACCATCCACGAGGGCGGGGGCGCGCCCAACCCCCCTAGGCAAACCCCCTGGCTCGTGGGCCCCCTGGCAGGCCTCCGATGCCCATCTTTGGCTATATGAAGTATTTTTCCCTGGAAAAAATCATAAGCAAGCTCTCGGGACGAAACTCCGCCGCCATGAGGCGAAACCTTGGCGAAACCAATCTAGGTCTCCGGCGGAGCTGTTCTGCCGGGGAAACATCCCTCCGGGAGGGGGAAATCATCACCATCGCCATCACCATCGATCCTCTCATTGGGAGGGGGTCAATCTCCATCAACATCTTCACCAGCACCATCTCATCTTAAACCCTAGTTCATCTCTTGTATCCAATCATTGTCTCAAAACCTCAGATTGGTACCTATGGGTTGCTAGTAGTGATGATTACTCCTTATAGTTGATGCTAGTTGGTTTACTTGGTGGAAGATCATATGTTCAGATCCTTTATGCATATTAATACCCCTCTGATTATGAACATGAACATGATTTGTGAGTAGTTATGTTTGTTCCTGAGGGCATGAGAGAAGTCTTGCCATAAGTAGTCATGTGAATTTGGTGTTCGTTTGATATTTTGATGAGATGTATGTTGTCTCTCCTCTAGTGGTGTCATGTGAATGTCGACTACATGAAACTTCACCATTGTTTGGGCCTATAGGAAGGCATTGGGAAGTAATAAGTAGATGATGGGTTGCTAGAGTGACAGAAGCTTAAACCCTAGTTTATGCGTTGCTTTGTAAGGGGCTGATTTGGATCTATATGTTTCATGGTATGGTTAGGTTTACCTTAATACTTCTTTTGTATTTGCGGATGCTTGCAAGAGGGGTTAATCATAAGTGGGATGCTTGTCCAAGGAAGGGCAGTACCCAAGCACCTGCCCACCCACATATCAAATTATCAAAGTAAGGAACGCGAATCATATGAGCGTGATGAAAACTAGCTTGACGATAATTCTCATGTGTCCTTGGGAGTGTTTTCCTTTATATAAGAGTTTGTCCAGGCTTGTCCTTTGTTGCAAAAAGGATTGTGCCATCTTGTTGCACCTTATTTACTTTTATTACTTGTTACTCGTTACAAATTACCTTATCACAAAACTATCTGTTACCGATAATTTCAGTGCTTGCAGAGAATACCTTACTGAAAACTGCTTATCATTTCCTTTTGCTCCTCGTTGGGTTCGACACTCTTACTTATGGAAAGGACTACGATAGATTCCCTATACTTTTGGGTCATCAAGACTCTTTTCTGGCGCCGTTGCCGGGGAGTGAAGCGCCTTTGGTAGGTGGAATTTGGTAAGGACAAATTTGTATAGTGTGCTGAAACTTACTGTCACTTGTTACTATGGAAAGTAATCTTTGAGGGGCTTCTTCGGGGTATCTTCACCCCGACCAGCAGAGCAAAGATTTTCTCCTCAACCTACTGAACCTACTGAGAATGTTTACTTTGAAATTCCTTCGGGTATGATAGAAACTGCTAGCTAATCCTTTTACAGGAGATGGAACATTGCATCCTGATTTGCACCTAATCTATGTGGATGAAGTTTGTGGATTATTTAAGCTTGCAGGTATGCCCGAGGATGTTATCAAGAAGAAGGTCTTCCCTTTATCTTTGAAGGTAAAGGCATTGACATGGTTTAGGCTATGTGATGATATGGGATCATGGAACTACAACTGATTGAAATTGGAATTTCATTAGAAGTTTTATCCTATGCATCTGGTTCATCATGATCGTAATTATATATAATTTTTGGCCTCGCGAAGGAGAAAGCATCGCTCAATCTTTGGGGAGGCTTAAGTCAATGTTATATTCATGCCCCAATCATGATCTCTCAAGAGAAATTATTATTCAAAAAAATTATGCTCGACTTTCTCTCAATAATCGCTCCATGCTCGATACTTCTTGTACTGGATCTTTTATGATGAAGACTATTGAATTCAAATGGGATTTATTGGAAAAAACTAAACGCAACTCTGAAGATTGGGAACTCGATGAAGGTAAAGAATCAGGTATAACACCTAAGTTTGATTGTGTTAAATCTTTTATGGATACCGATGCTTTTTGTGAATTTAGCACTAAATATGGACTTGACTCTGAGATAGTAGCTTCTTTTTGTGAATCCTTTGCTACTCATGTTGATCTCCCTAAGGAGAAGTGGATTAAATATCATCCTCCCATTGAAGTAAAATTAGTTGAACCTATTAAAGTTGAAGAAAAGACTATCACTTATAGTTTTGATCCTATTGTTCCTACCGCTAATATTGAGAAACCACCTTTCCCTACTAGAATAAAGGATCATGCTAAAGCTTCAACTGTGGTTCGTAAGAGTAATACTAGAACACCTACACCCTCTGAGCAAATTAAAGTTGAACCTAGTATTGCTATGGTTAAAGATCTCTTGTCCGATAATATTGATGGGCATGTTATTTACTTTTGTGATGAAGCTGCTAGAATTGCTAGACCCAATACTAAAAATAAACATAGACCTGTTGTAGGCATGCCTGTTATTTCTATTAAAATAGGAGATCATTGCTATCATGGCTTATGTGATATGGGTGCTAGCGTGGGTGCAATACCTCATTCTTTATATGAATAAATTATGCATGATATTGCACCTGATGAGTTAGAAGGTATTGATGTTACAATTAAGCTTGCCAGTAGAGATACTATTTCACCGGTTGGGATTGTTAGAGATGTTGAAGTCTTGTGTGGGGAAGTTAAATATCCTGCTGATTTTCTTGTTCTTGGTTCCCCACAAGATGACTTTTGTCCCATTATATTTGGTAGACCCTTCTTGAATACTGTTAATGCTAAGATAGACTGCAAAAAGGGTATTGTTTTTGTTGGTTTAGGGGATATGCCTCATTATTTTAATTTTGCTAAATTTTGTAGACAACCCCATGATAAATAATTGCCTAGTAAAGATGAAATTATTGGTCTTGCTTCTATTGTCGTGCCTCCTAATGATCCTTTAGAACAATATTTGCTAGACCATGAAAATGATATGTTTATGAATGAAAGAAGGGAAATAGATGAATTATTCTTTAAATGGGGACCTATTTTGAAACACAACTTGCCTGTTGAAATTCTAGGGGATCCTCCTCCACCCAAGGGTGATCCCGTGTTTGAGCTTAAACCATTGCCTGATACTCTTAAATATGCTTATCTTGATGAAAATAAGATATATCCTGTTATTATTAGTGCTAACCTTTCAGAGCAGGAAGAAGAGAAATTATTGAAAACTATGAAGAAGCATTGTGCTGCTATTGGATATACTCTTGATGATCTTAAGGGCATTAGCCCCACTCTATGCCAGCACAAAATAAAATTAGAGAAAGACGCTAAACCAGTTGTTGATCACCAACGACGGTTAAATCCTAAGATGAAAGAAGTGGTAAGAAAAGAAATACTAAAGCTTCTGGAGGTAGGTATAATTTATCTTGTTGTTGATAGTCAGTCGGTAAGTCCTGTCCATTGTGTCCCTAAGAAGGGAGGTATTACTGTTGTTCCTAATGATAAAGATGAATTGATCCCACAAAGAATTGTTACAGGTTATAGAATGGTAATTGATTTCCGCAAACTAAATAAGGCTACTAAAAAGGATCATCACCCTTTACCTTTTATTGATCAAATGCTAGAAAGATTATCTAAACATACCCATTTTTGCTTCCTAGATGGTTATTCTGGTTTCTCTCAAATACCTATGTCGAAAGAGGATCAAGAAAAAACCACCTTTACTTGCCCTTTCGGTACCTTTGCTTATAGACGTATGCCTTTTGGTTTATGTAATGCACCTGCTACCTTTCAAAGATGTATGACTGCTATATTCTCTGACTTTTGTGAAAAGATTGTTGAGGTTTTCATGGATGATTTTTCCGTTTATGGAACTTCTTTTGATGATTGCTTAAGCAACCTTGATCGAGTTTTGTAGAGATGTGAAGAAACTAATGTTGTCTTGAATTGGGAGAAGTGCCACTTTATGGTTAATGAAGGTGTTGTCTTGGGGCATAAAATTTCTGAAAGAGGTATTGAAGTTGATAAAGCTAAAGTTGATGCTATTGAAAAGATGTCATGTCCAAAGGACACTAAAGGTATAAGAAGTTTCCTTGGTCATGCCGGTTTTTATAGGAGGTTCATTAAAGACTTCTCAAAAATTTCCAGGCCTCTAACTAATCTCTTACAAAAAGATGTTCCTTTTGTCTTTGATGATGATTGTGTAGAAGCATTTGAAATACTTAAGAAAGCCTTGGTTTCTGCACCTATTGTTCATCCTCCGGATTGGAATTTAACCTTTGAAATTATGTGTGATACTAGTGATTATGTTGTAGGTGTTGTGTTAGGACAAAGAGTTGATAAGAAGTTAAATGTTATCCAATATGCTAGTAAAACTCTAGACAGTGCCCAAAAAAATTATGCTACTACTGAAAAAGAATTTTTAGCAGTTGTATTTGCTTGTGATAAGTTAAGACCTTATATTGTTGATTCTAAAGTAACTGTTCACACTGATCATGCTGCTATTAAATACCTTATGGAAAAGAAAGATGCTAAACCTAGACTTATTAGATGGGTTCTCCTACTACAAGAATTTGATTTGCATATTATTGATAGAAAAGGAGCTGCAAACCCCGTTGCAGACAACTTGTCTAGGTTAGAGAATGTTCTTGATGACCCACTACCTATAGATGATAGCTTTCAGGATGAACAATTAGCTGTCATAAATGCTTCTTGTACTACTCCATGGTATGCTGATTATGCTAATTACATTGTTGCTAAATTTATACCACCTAGTTTCACATACCAGCAAAAGAAAAGGTTTTCTATGATTTAAGACATTACTTCTGGGATGACCCACACATTTATAAAGGAGTAGATGGTGTTATTAGACGTTGTGTACCTGAGCATGAACAGGAACAGATCCTACGCAAGTGTCACTCTGAGGCTTATGGAGGACACCACACTGGAGATAGAACTGCACATAAGGTATTGCAATCCTGTTTTTATTGGCCTACTCTCTTCAAGGATGCCCGTAAGTTTGTCTTGTCCTGTGATGAATGTCAAAGAATTGGTAACATTAGTAGACGTTAAGAAATGCCTATCAATTATTCACTTGTTATTGAACCATTCGATGTTTGGGGCTTTGATTATATGGAACTGTTTCCTTCCTCTAATGGGTATACACATATTTTAGTTGTTGTTGATTATGTTACTAAGTTTTTTTTGACCTGAGATTATGTTACTAAGTTGGTAGAAGCTATTCCAACTAGTAGTGTTGATCATAACACCTCTAGTAAGATGCTTAAAGAAGTTATTTTCCAAGGTTTGGAGTCCCTAGATATTTAATGACTGATGGTGGTTCACATTTTATTCATGGTGCTTTTCGTAAGATGCTTGCTAAGTATGATGTTAATCATAGAATTGCATCTCCATATCATCCACAGTCTAGTGGTCAAGTAGAAATAAGAAATAGAGAGCTTAAATTAATTCTGCAAAAGACTCTTAATAGATCTAGAAATAATTGGTCCAAGAGACTTGATGATGCATTATGGGCCTATAGAACTGCATATAAAAATCCTATGGGTATGTCTCCGTATAAGATGGTTTATGGAAAAACATGTCACTTACCTCTCGAACTAGAATATAAGGCATATTGGGCCATCAAAGAGCTCAATTATGATTTAAAACTTGTCGGTGAGAAGAGACTATTTGACATTAGCTCGCTTGATGAGTGGAGAACCCGGGCCTATGAGAATGCCAAACTGTTTAAAGAAAAGGTTAAAAGATGGCATGACAAAAGGATACAAAAACATGAGTTTAATATAGGTGATTATGTATTGTTATACAACTCTCATTTAAGATTTTTTGCAGGAAAAATCCTCTCTAAATGGGAAGGTCCTTACGTTATCGAGGAGGTCTATCGTTCCGGTGCCATAAAAATCAACAACTTCGAAGGCACAAGTCTGAGGGTGGTAAACGGTCAAAGAATCAAACATTAGTGTTGAGTTTTGCTTTATCATCCTTCTATGTAATCGAGTCCATGAGCTATCTATAATAAATATTAGTGTTGAGTCAAAGGCTTTACCATCTTGCTATGATCTTGAAAAAGAAGGAGAGAAAGAATAAAAAGAAATAAAGAGATCATATTAATTTTATGGAGAGTAATGACTTCACATATAAAGAGTATGATGAATAAAAGTTGTTGAGAGTTGAGAAACATAGTTTTGGTCATCGTTGCAATTAATAGGAAGTAATAAAGAAAGAGAGGTTTTCACATATAAATATACTATCTTGGACATCTTTTATGATTGTGAGCACTCATTAAAATATGACATGCTAAAAAGTTGATGTTAGACAAGGAAGACAACGTAATGGATTATGTTTCCTTACATCCGAAATAAATTATATTGTCATGGATCATCCAACATGTTGAGCTTGCCTTTCCCTCTCATGATAGCCGAATTCTTTGCACCAAGTAGAGAAACTACTTGTGCTTCCAAATATCCTTAAACCCAGTTTTGCCATGAGAGTCCACCATATCTACCTATGGATTGAGTAAGATCTTTCAAATAAATTGTCATGGTTGCAAGCAATAAAAATTTCTCTCTAAATATGTATGATTTATTAGTGTGGAGAAAATAAACTTTATACGATCTTGTGATGTGGAAGAAATAAAAGCGACGGACTGCATAATAAAGGTCCATATCACAAGTGGCAATATAAAGTGACATTCTTTTGCATTAAGATTTCGTGCATCCAACCTTAAAAACACATGACAACCTCTACTTACCTCTGCGAAGGGCCTATCTTCTATTCTTGTCTTATACTTTATATAAGAGTCATGGTGATCTTCACCTTTCCTTTTTACATTTTATCCTTTGGCAAGCACTGTGTGTTGGAAAGATCCTGATATATATAGCTAATTGGATGTGAGTTTTCATGAACTATTATTGTTGACATTACCCTTGAGGTAAAAGGTTGGGAGGCAACACTATAAGCCCCTATCTTTCTCTGTGTCCGATTAAAGCTTCAATACCCATAAGTATTGCGTGAGTGTTAGCAATTGTGAAAGACTAATTGATAGTTGAGTATGTGGACTTGCTGAAAAGCTCTTATATTGACTCTTTCTGATGTTATGATAAATTGTTATTCTTCAATGACTGCGATTATAGTTTGTTAGTTTTCAATGAAGTTTCTGATTCATACTTGAAATTGTGAATGAATTGTTGCTTTAGCATAAGAAATCATATGAAAATATTATATATATATACATATATATATATATATATATATATATGTTGTTGTTCTAAGAATGATCATGATGCCCTCATGTCCGTATTTTATTTTATCGACACCTCTATCTCTAAACATGTGGACATATTTTTCGATATCGGTTTCCGCTTGAGGACAAGCGAGGTCTAAGCTTGGGGGAGTTGATACGTCCATTTTGCATCATGATTTTATATCAATATTTATTGCATTATGGGTTGCTATTACACATTATGTCACAATAATTATGCTTATTCTCTCTTATTTTACAAGGTTTACACGAAGAGGGAGAATGCCGGCAGCTGGAATTTTGGACTGGAAAAGGAGAAGATATTAGAGACCTATTCTGCACAACTCCAAAAGTCCTGAAACTTCACGGAAGTCAGTTTCAGAATATATAAAAAATATTGAGCGAAGGAAGCACTAGAGGGGGGCCACCCACCATCCACAAGGGTGGGGCGCGCCCTAACCCCCTAGGCGCGCCCCCTGCCTCATGGGCCCCCTGGCAGGCCTTCGATGCCCATCTTTGGCTATATGAAGTCTTTTGCCCTAGAAAAAATCATAAGCAAGATCTCAGGACGAAACTCCGCTGCCACGAGGCGGAACTAATCTAGGGCTCCGGCGGAGCTGTTCTGCCAGGGAAACATCCCTCCGGGAGGGGGAAATCATCACCATCGATCCTCTCATTGGGAGGGGGTCAATCTCCATCAACATCTTCACCAACACGATCTCATCTTAAACCCTAGTTCATCTCTTGTATCCAATCTTTGTTTCAAAACCTCAGATTGGTACCTGTGGGTTGCTAGTAGTGTTGATTACTCCTTGTAGTTGATGCTAGTTGGTTTACTTGGTGGAAGATCATATGTTCAGATCCTTTATGCATATTAATACCCCTCTAATTATGAACATGAATATGATTTGTGAGTAGTTACATTTGTTCCTGAGGACATGGGAGAAGTCTTGCTATAAGTAGTCATGTGAATTTGGTATTCGTTCGATATTTTGATGAGATGTATGTTGTCTCTCCTCTAGTGGTGTCATGTGAACGTCGACTACATGACACTTCACCATTGTTTGGGCCTAGAGGAAGGCATTGGGAAGTAATAAGTAGTTGATGGGTTGCTAGACTGACAGAAGCTTAAACCCTAGTTTATGCATTGCATCGTAAGGGGCTGATTTGGATCTATATGTTTCATGCTATGGTTAGGTTTACCTTAATACTTCTTTTGTAGTTGCGGATGCTTGCAATAGGGGTTAGTCATAAGTGGTATGCTTATCCAAGGAAGGGCAGTACCCAAGCACCGGTCCACCCACATATCAAATTATCAAAGTAACGAACGTGAATCATATGAGCATGATGAAAACTAGCTTGACGATAATTCCCATGTGTCCTCAGAAGCGTTTTCTTTTATATAAGAGTTTGTCCAGGCTTGTCCTTTGCTACAAAAAGGATTGGGCCATCTTGCTGCACCTTATTTACTTTTATTACTTGTTACCCGTTACAAATTACCTTATCACATAACTATCTATTACCTATAATTTCAGTGCTTACAGAGAATACCTTACTGAAAACTGCTTATCATTTCCTTCTGCTCCTCGTTGGGCTCGACACTCTTACTTACCGAAAGGACTATGATAGATTCCCTATACTTGTGGGTCATCAGTAACATACCGATGACAAAGGGAATAACATATGTTGTTATGCGGTTTGACCGATAAAGATGGTCGTAGAATATGTAGGAGCCAACATGAGCATCCAGTTCCGCTATTGGTTATTGACCAGAGATGTGTCTGGCTCATGTCTACATAGTTCTCGAACCCGTAGGGTTCGCACGCTTAACGTTCGATGATGATTTTTATTATGAGTTAAGTGACCGAAGTTTGTTCGGAGTCCTGGATGAGATCACGAACATGACGAGGAGTCTCGAAATGGTTGAGAGGTAAAGATTGATATATTGTAAGGTTATATACGGACACCAGTATGGTTCCGATAAGGTTCGGGGATTTTTCGGAGTACCGGGAGGTTACCGGAACCCCCCTGGAAAGTTAATGGGCCTAATGGGCCATAGTGGAGGAGAGGAGGCAGGCCACGGGAGGTGGCGCCCCCCCCCCTTGCCCAATCTGAATTGGACAAGGGGAGGGGCGTGGCCCCCCTCTTTCCTTCTCCTTCTCCCTCCTTTTCCCTTTCCCCTCTCTGTTCGAAGGAAAGGGTGGGTCGTATCCTACTAGGAACAGAGTCCTAGTAGGACTCCCCCCTCTTGGCGCACCCCCTTGGGCCGGCCTCCTCCTCCCCCCTCCTTTATATACATGGGCAGGGGACACCCCAAAGGCACACCAGTTGTTTCTTAGCCGTGTGAGGTGCCCCCCTCCACAGTTTACTCCTCTGGTCATAGCGTTGTAGTGCTTAGGTGAAGCCCTCCGCGGATCACATCACCATCACCGTCATCACGCCGTCGTGTTGTCAGAACTCTCCCTCGGCCCTCTACTGTATCAAGATCTCGAGGGACGTCATCGAGCAGAACGTGTGCTGAACACGGAGGTGCCGTACATTTGGTACTTGGATCGGTTGGATCGTGAAGACGTTCGACTACATCAACCACGTTAGCATAACGCTTTCGGTCTATGAGGGTACGTGGAAACACTCTCCACGTCTCGTTGCTACGCATCTCCTAGGTAGATCTTGCGTGATCGTAGGAATTTTTTTTGAAATTGCATGCTACGTTCCCCAACACGTAGTGTCCTGCCAACATGGGAATGGGATGTTCCAGCACAGAGGATGGGAATAAGCACGGCGACACTGAGGAGTGAGGTTCTGCTTGATTTCATTAGCAGAAAAATAATAGATGAATAGTCTTTGAATTGTCGGCCATAAAGCGTTCTTTGAATTGTGAGTTGTACATGACACTTGGTTAAGCTTGTACATCTTTTTCCTATGGATTACATGGAGGAAGATTGATGCATATCCTTTATCAATTGACACACTTTTATTACTGATATGCGTAGAGGTGAGAGGTTTAGAAAGTTCAAAAGTATAGTAGAGCTTTCTATTATGCTGAAATGTGGGGTGGGTGTGTGGGGGGGTGGCAGTTGTTTTTCTTCATTTGATGGATGATGTTGTCATATCTCGCTCTGAAGCCATGGCAGAGGGTATGTAATCTTTTGAGATAGTTTTGCTATTGTGAAATTTACATAGACGCGAATTAATTGGCCTCTCTATTAGGTTGTAATTTTTTTTTGTGCACCCAATGTTTGAATTCCTGGATCTACCACTCTGTCCAATGCATATAGGGACTGACTATATGGCATGTGCCCGAAAATAAAACTGCATCAATCACTTCAATCTAGGGCCCTTATATCTTCATCAAACGGTCGAAAAGCACATCGCGATACTGTTCATCTTGTACCTCCATCCCCTTCTTCCTCGCATAACCATCGGCCAACCTAGGCCTAAACGATTGCCTCTACCCCCCGTGGCCAGCAGCTAGCGCCGCCTCGCCGCCCCGGCCATCCCTCTAAGCCCTGCCGCACCAAAAAACAACTCCGTCGATCCCCTGCACCCCCACCCCCTAAGATAAATAATGGGGCCATGGAATCCCCCTGAGATAGATAATTGGGCCATGGATTACCCTGAGATAGATAATGCGGTTGTCTTCTCCGGCGAGGTCCGGCGTGAAGGAAGGAAGGAAGAAGATGACTGACGTGAAAAAAAATCAGGTACGTGAAAAATAGCAAAACCGACACATGTACATTATTGTCAATATATAATTTAAAGTAAAAATAGTAACTTATGAAATGATGATGTGGCATCCCCCCATGCATAGAGTAATGCAAAAAAAAAATCTATGACTTGCATGGATGATTTGCTTATTTGACATGCTTGCATGTGTAGGAAAAATAGGTAGTGAGTTTTACTCCCTACGTTTATATTTGTCTGCATATTAACTTTGACCAAAGTCAAAATTTAAAAAGTTTGACTAAATTCTAGAAAATAATATGTTACAATACAATAAAAAAATTATATGAGGTGAAAATATATTCAATCATGAATCTGACGGTATTGATTTGGTATTGTATATGTTAATCTTTTCTTTTTGTAAATTTGGTCAAAGTCTGTAAAGTTTGACGGCAAACAAAGCTAATATGCAGAGTAAAAAAGATGAAGGGAGTAGCTAATCAGGAATATAGGATTCATCCAGCGGACGGATGCACGACTCCTTATACAAAATTTAAAGGAGAATTATCTCTAACAAGATGGAGAAAATTTCTCCACAATGTTGAACCATGACGTGTCGTGAATTGGCATAGGTTAACCACTTAACCTAGCCATTTTGCACTTAAAAAATCAGCCCACTGAGATAAGTGCATACGTACGTGAATATACCTAACATATGTGGGACCATGGAATTTGGGGATCGATAAGACGATGACATGGGTATATATCTGACATAGATTTATGATCCATCCATTCCCGGGATATACTAAAAGTCTCGGCACCAAAGAGAAAGCCTAATCACTTCACTTTCAAGCCGGAAATTAAAACTAAAACGTACAAAAAAGCTAGTGCACCCAGAGACAAATCAACTGGTGGTGTCGTAATCATGAGAAAGATTAATCGAACGGGCTGAGATTAAAAGGAAAAGACACGTAATGATTGTACGCCTGCCACAAACATAATATTTATCGTAATTATTAGGCTATGTTCTGAGTCACTCCAACTCGTAAAAATACAATGAGCTGGGGAGCATGTGTTTCCCAGCTCCGTGCTTTTTAACTCTAGCTCACGGAGCGGAGTGATGGAGTGGCGGGTCTTCGAACATGGTTTTAATAGGAAAAACAAAGGTAATATTCTCTTTTTTTAACTACTCCTTGGGGCCATGAAGTTAAAAGACTAACTGAACGGTACGTACGGCCGAGCTGCATGATTCATTTCCTCTCCGTGTTGTAATCATGCACAGGTAAAGACAAGGGAACCGCACATATCGGACTCATGTACGCTATCTCGATTCTCAAGGATCTCGGTAGGTATGAACAAAGCTGTACGTTACTTATTTTGTGCGGAATGAATCTGCTGTGTTCTTTTTAGTATATATCCAAGTTGGCAAGTTCAGTTAGTGTGTGTGTTTGTGTGGGTGGGTGTGTGTGCTTCGTGCCAACACAAATACAAACAGCACAATCAAATAATACACAAAAACAACCAGTTCACTAAGTAGGGGCATGCATTTTTCACAAACACATGCAAACTTGTGAAATGAAACAACTTTGCACCCGGCCTAATTGACAACATCCACGCAAATGTGCAAAATTATATCATTTCATCTCATATGATGCATGCATGATATCATCTTGATATGATATGGCAGATACAAGTTGGGGGCTTCAAAGCCCCTTTTTTTTATCTCGTCTCCTCGCCCTCTATCGAGGGATTATCACAAACGAGGAACATTACAGGCAGAGCATGCGGGTAGAAAAACTCGAGACCCACATGACAGTGAAACAATCGGCCGATGCCACGTATTTATATAGCTTGAGTATTCGCGCCCATGCACCCGCACCTCGCACCACCGCGGCGGACGGCGGAAGCGGCTGGGACTGGCGCGCGGCGCGCCTGGATCTAGCCACGGCGGCGGGTGCAGTTGTCCGGCGTGGTGGACTGCTGCATCTTGAGCTGCTCGTAGAACCTCTTGATGAAGCTGTCGGCCTCGGCGTCCACGCGCTCGTCGACGCCCTCCGGCTCGACGGGGAACGGCGAGTCGGTGACGCGCAGCTGGCGCGCCCCGGCCGGGCAGCGGCCCAGGCTGAGCGCCAGCATGGGCGACGGCGTGGCCCGGGACACCCCCGGCGTGTCCCCGCCCGAGTTGCCCGCAGCGTGCGCGTTCATCATCTCGAAGGCGGCCGCCACGGTGGCGGCGTCCAGCCCGCCGTAGCTCCTGCCCCGGCCGCGGCCGCGGCCGATCTTGAAGGGGAAGACGGCCTGCTCGTGGACCGGCGTGCTGCCGCAGCTGAACTCAACGTCTCTCGGGTCGTGCTGGTACATGGAGAGCGCGGACGGGGAGGCGCCGGCCGCGGCCGCGGCGCCGAAGCGGGTGCCCCCGGCGAGCGGCTGGTGGGCGAGGAGGTCCCGGAAGTGCCTGCCGGCGAGCTTGCCGCGGCCGAGCAGCAGGTGGAGGTCCATCATGAGGCGCTTGCGGCAGAGGCCGCGGCGCAGCATGTGGTAGACGGTGCGCAGCACGTCCAGCAGGCGCCTCCCGAGCCCGGGCTCCACGCCTCCCCCTCCTCCTCTGGCCGACGACCCGCCTCCCCCGGCCGGCTGGATCCGCCTGTCGGTCGCCATGGCCACCACCGCGTGATCCGTGGCAATGCGGGCGCGAGAGAGATCACCGTCGAGCCCGCTGGCTTTGGCGGTCGCCGGGACCGAGGAGCTGGCTGGCTTTGGTGGCTTGGCTTTGCTTTGGTGCGGAGAGTGGAACAACTTTTGCTCTCAGTGCTTTGCTTGGCTAGGTGGTGAATGGAACGAATGGGAAGCGGAGGCCGGGGCCGTATTTAAAGGCGGGGGCGCGCGAGGGAGGGAGCGAGGCGTGGGTGCGGCGCGGGGCCCGCCGCCGGATGGGACTTAAGAATTAAGGAACGAAGAGGAGCGTAACGCTGGTTGTGTGGCGTGCGCTGTGGCTAAGCTAAAGCCAAGCACTGTTCGAACCGCCATTGTCCCGTAGTGACGACCGATGAGTCATGACTCATCATCAGTAGTGACCAGCCTTGGTTAGAGTTAGCTAGCTACCTAACCAACCCAGCCGCAAAACGAAATCTCTCTCTCTCTCTGTGAGAGAGAGAGAGAGAGATTTGTGTCTAAGAAACTACTACTACTAGGTTGTGATGTTGCACGGCAGCACCGTGAGCTCCTCGAATTTTCTACCGTTATTTCCGAACAGAAAGGCGTTTGCGTGCACCGTACACGCAAAGTTACCGGTTATTCAACATTTTATATGCCGCAATTATACGGGAAACGGGGGTGCTTTTTACGGACCGTATGGAAAGGCGCCAATTATTTACACGTGGAAAAGCAGAAGAGATTATAGTATATGTTAATTACTGATAAACAGTGTTTGGAGGCGCCTTCCGGGAAGCTTCGGGACAGACAGCAGGCACGTAGCGGTAGGCGGTAGGCGGTGCTTTGCAAGTTGCGAGCTCGCTTTGCTTTGGTCCCGTGCGTGCGTGCGTGCATGCATGGGCTCGTTCCACGTCGGCACAGGGAATATGCACTGCATCCTGCATGGGCCGAGGGAAGGCGCCCCTGCCATTTCATGGTCGTTCTAGTTTCATGCACAGGGAATATCCTGCCTTCAAGTGGGATATTTGTGATTTGTGAGGATATTTTTTGCCTTCACCACTGCTCTTCAGAAAATGAACACCGTGCGACCAGCTGGTGAGCACTACGTGACCCTATAAAAATTCAGGGTTGTTCAGAATCGTTGCCCTAGTTTCACCCCCTCTGAAAAAGCTCAGGGTCGTTGCAAACTTGCAATCCTATATATCAGATAAAAGAAATCAAGAGGAGGTGAGGTGGCTACACCTACATAGGCCAGGTTAGTAGTACAAAGTTGCATGTCTTTCACCGTACGTGCGACAGCTAGCAAGCTGGTGAGCACTAACTAGCTATTCGAGCTAGCACCACCTCTGTATCACGCTGCAAGTGGCGAAGCCTGTTGGGGAAAGAAGATGTTTTTCTCTCCATTCCAAGAAGAAAGAAGAAGGTTAATTACTTACTCTACTTAGCAACGCTAATTGCGGCGGCCGGCCGCAAAATTAACGTGAAGCACAGGCCCAATGCGTCAGGAAAGCAGAGAAAAGCCGCTGCTTAAAAATGATAATTACCCCGCGCTCAAGAAAGCAGAGAGAGCCGGCGCTGCCGCTGCAGCTGCTGCTAAGAGGAAACACCAGGAGATTAACGTGGCCCGCTTTGGCTTCGGCTTTGGCTTGGCCAGCTCGAAAAAGCGCTTTGATCCGCTGCCAAATTACCACCAGGATACGGCGTTTTGTTTACTAGTTCCACACACATGCACGGCATGGCATACATATAGTAAAGAAGAGTTCATGTGTCTCGGTCAATTAAAGTACGTAGTCGATTAGCAACACAGGTGTATGTGGTTAGTATAATGTGATTAACACCTGTACAAGCCGATAACAAGGCCAAGATACACGACGGGATCGTATCGTACCGTACAAAAGCACGTCGATACACGGAGGATTGGGCGCCTAACTAAATGACCACTTTAAGAAAGCAAAAAGGGGAGGGGGCAAAAAAATACACGAATAGTGCTAGGGGCACAGAGAGAGCCAAGCTTGGATTGGTGTATGCCAATATATGAACAGCCTGTCGAAAATGTGATGGGATGCTTGCCGGTGTGGTGTGCATGCAGGACCTGGTTTTGTGGAAGCCTCCCTTGCAGGAACACTCTGGATATTTCTGAGCTCCTTGTTAATTATATAGTTTTCTTTTCTTCAGTTTGAGCTGGTCCAGAAAGTGGTCACCGTGCGCACATTGCTTGCATTTTCGGTTCGCCCCATCCTCACAAATAATGCAAATCTGAAAACACTCACTACTTCATTTATTAAGCAAATGCCAGCCATCTGCTTAAACTAAATATCCAACAATGCATCTAGAACACAGCCAGGATGATCGCTCACGAGAACTAGCGCGCCTTTTCTCTGTCGTTCCCGGACAAAAGGAAACGAGAGAGGCCATAATTCCCGGGGCGGAGAAAAGCTAGGTCACGAATTCCTTGGTGTGCAAGTGAGGAATTTGATTAATTTGCACTTTCTCATCTTCTTCCTTTGACCAAAGCTGGCACTCATGAGCTCGCAGCTCAAATATGCATGGACACTCCGCTGCTGCCGCCGCCTATGATACCCTTCTTTTCTGGTCTGAGTTTATATGCAACTCATGTAGTATCAAACTATGAACGATCTGCCCACTCTTTTTCTGGCCATAGAGCCCACTGCTTGGAGTAGATGCTAAGGAATGCATGGCCTGACAATGCCTTTTGAACAAGCGGTAAATTTATCATGGCCGGGCCTAACACAAATGCCATGAACCACAGGTCATATAAGCAGAAATTTATTATTCATATGGTTGCGATCGATGCAGGACAAGAGACATCCGAGATTATTGAGCTAAGTTGCAGAATTATATGTAGGGTACCCCGGCCTCTCGGTGCGCCAAGCAAGTGGGCTCGTGCTCACCAACATGTGTCCCCTCTGGTGGAGGTGGAGATGAAGGGATGAAGAAGGATGGGCAGCTCCATCGAACACATGAGCAAAGGCAACGCTAGTTTAGCCACTTTGGGCCCTTCGTCGAACCAGGGCTCCCTCCGCCTTTCCCTCCTTGATGTGCTTTTCGTTGCCGATAGGTCGCCAGTGCGCTGTATAGCATGGTGTTACTTGATAGTACTAGTACCTAGCTAGCTAGATTCCATAATCCATGTACCCAAAGGCAATGATTTTGTGTTTGCAGAAATTTAAAAGAAAGGAAAATCAGTCGAGAAGAGCCTCCTAAAAGTCCTGAAATGCTAGAACAAAATTGACTGAGCAAATGGTGAACCCACAATGATCTCCTCCACACGCCATTTGATTTGGTCACACTCACACCGATATGATTCGGCAACCAACAAAGCGTCGCTCGACCGTCTTTTCGCGGTAATTCGAAGCTTTGTCAACGACGAGACATTTTCCACCGCATTCAGATTCAGACATTTCTAAAGTTGGTCCAAGAAAACAGAGCGGGTAGCCGAGATCAACGGAGCCGCCGCCGTCGGTTTTTCCACGGCAGGGCAGGCTTTCCATTCCATGGAAAACTACAAAACAACGGGCTCGGCTTTTGTCATCCCCTCCCCACTTAATAACAAGAAAAATTCAAAAGCACACGGGGATGCATGCCGAAACCGGTAGCTTCACTGCTAAGGATGCGCATCCAGCGTGCGTTAGGCGGGGCAAGTTGACCTATTGCATGAGCCCGATGTGCCGCTGGAACTAGGGTTCCTGGCTTACAAAAATGGGCGCGAATCAGCTGTGGCCTATCCATGGCGCGGCATGCCCTTTGTGGGTGGTGTGTAGTGCAGTAGAATAACCCCCATGGCCAGCTAGGGTTTGCTCTTTTTTATATGCTATAGTATAGTATATGTGCAAGTAGAGTATATCCTAGTGCAGTTTGCTTTCTGTCTCGCTTTGCCCCGTTTGGGAGTAAACTAGTCCCATGAAATCAGGCCTGTATATCTCCTCTGTTTTGCTTGATCGATCTCCTGGCTTATCATATTCAGGAAGGGCTCCTGCCGTGCCCTCCAGCCTGGGTTCTGCCCCTTTGCCGGTGGCGCGACGCCGTATCTAACTGGGATTAATTTCAAGGTGGCATGCATGAGCAAATTGCATTCTCGGTAGATTCAGACTTGAAAACCACAGGGTTTGTGCGGTAACAATTCAGTAATTATTGGTAGCTGTGGCTCAACAGTTCAGATCACCAGGTGCTCTCTACTCGAATGAAGACACATCACCGGTACTCTGAATGTGTGTAGCTTGTCTTCGTCAGACGATCCTGTAAAATGGATCAACTAATAAGTGGGAATCGAACGTGGTGCTTAGCTCCGCTTAATCATGGATCGTCCGTAGTCCTTGCGGCGTCAGCCTCGGCCAGAGCAGGGAAAGGGAGAAAAGAGCAAGGCGACACCAGAAACGTCCTGAAAAGGGCAAGAAAAGGCCAGCCCGCCATGGCTGGACGGCTTTGCAGCAGCTCCAATAATGGAGGTGGTGGCTTCAGATCTCGCGGGCGCTGCAAATGCAATGCCGCCCGCCCGCCCCGCTTCACGTGCGCGGACGCGTTCCGCACCACGGAAAAGAAGAAGAAGAGGAAGAAAAGAAGACGAGGGTGGGGAGAGGGTCGCCGAGACGGCGGCAAAGGCAAAGGCGGCGTGTACTGGCCGGTACTCTTTCATCTTCTTCTCCGTCGTCTTTCCGGCAGACAGACGGAGGAGGGAGGGCCATGGCTCGTCACGTCCCAGGGCTGGTTCTTCGCCGTGCAGTACGGCGACGGTATCGTCTCTGGCACCGGCGAATATTCCACCGGTGCCGGCCGGTGTCTATCCATTGGTGACTGGCAGACGTGTCCAAGGAGGGAAAAAATCGGTAACATAAGTTTTTTGTTTTTTTATATAAGGCGAGTAGCATTGTCCTCAGTGGGCTGCTTTTTTTTGGACAACAGTGGGCTGCGAAGCGAACGCTCGATTTCTGGGCGTCGGCCCAACATTCACATCGGATAGACACCCTTCGTATTTTGGGCCTTTCGGGCCGCCTCTTACTGGAGCTGCAAATGGACCCTAAAAACATTGTCGTCCGTCGGAGCCCATCTTCTCATTCTTTCGTTTTGTCTCCCGCCACACAGCCGCAGAATTGCCCACGAATCCGTCGCCATGGCCACAAAGATAAGCTGAAATTGTACCTCGTTGTAGCTTCTAGACTTGACAAAAAAAACGTAGTCTCTGTTCTGGCTCGACACAGCTTACAGTGGATGAAGACGTTCACGTACGTGACAGCGGGTGGAACAGTTGGTTGGGTCGACACTTTTCTTGCATGAATCAAGCGACTGCAGACGGGGCAGTACGTACACCAGTAGGCTGGCAATCAAGGCAGCAGGCATCTCGACTCTTCACGAGAACGCAGCCGCCACCTCCTGCTCCTCAAAAAAAAAAAAAACTAGGGTTCCTGCTTGTCGCCGGCGCCGCCGCAGATCCGTCAACGGGCGGTTTTCTGAAGATCGAATAAAGGTCTCCTCGTCTAGCCCTCGTCCCAGCGGCGCGTCTACCAGCGTTGGTGGGCATATGGAGGTGTGTCTCGGTGAATTTATCTTTGGTGGATTTGCTTGAATCTCGTCGTTGTTCGTCTACGTTTGCGTGATTTCTGTTTGAATCCTTCCGGTCTACGTTATTCTTCATCGGCGACGCTTGCTGTTCTGGTGCGCTAGTCTATAGGGCCTTGGCACGACGACTTTCCGACTGTCTACTACAACAAATCGCGCCCGACTCCGGTGATGGAGGGACGGTGACGGCGATGCGCCGTCGGCTCGCTTCAGTGCTTGTAGTCGTCCTAAGTGGTCTACGGATCTGAAGGTAATTTTCATCATTTCTGATGTTCATTGTACTGTCACTATTAAAGATGAATAGAATAAAAGTTTTTTTTAATAAAAGCAGCAAGCATCTAGCAGTGAAAAACGAGTGCTAAAAAAATTCAACGACGGAGACCATATCGACAGCAGCAGGCATCCTGTTGCTTGATCGCCTCGCGTGCAATTTGGATGTTGGATGTCGAGGGCGTCATGGCCTCTCGTTTCCAAGCCCGTCGTTCTCCTGCGCTCGGTTTTCATAGAAAGGGGCGTCGCAACGAGACGATCGACTTGTACTGCTACTAACCCTCCTGTCGTTAGGGAGTAATGAGTCCAGTCTGTATGCTGTGTGATGTCGAACAGGTACTTAGGCCTTCTTTGGTTCATAGGATTGGAAAATCATAGGAATAGGAAAGTCATAGGAAATGAGATAATATGCATCTCAAATCCTATACACAGGAATAGAAAAAGAGATGCCCTTTGATTCACACCATAGGATTTTTTTCATTGAATCTAGGCTAATGTTTGTTTTCCTATGAAATATGGAGGATAGGAAGAATTCCTTCATAGGAATAGGATTTAATTCCTACAAACCAAAGAGCTCTGAAGGAATTTTTTCTATAGAAATCCTATCCTATGAAAATCCTACAAAATTCCTTCAAACCAAAGGAGGCCTTAAGGGTTCCATCATCATCAATATGGGCGCGCCGCGCCACTGGCCGGTACCGTTGCTGGGCGCGCTCACCGCACCTCACCGGTGCTGAAAGGGAAGCACCACGTACTGGATTTTGTACGTCTCCGGCTTGTCCAACTCCTAGGACACCGTAGCATCACGTATGTTTTTAAGATGCATCCGTATGTAGTTTATATTAAAATCTCTAAAAAGATTTATATTTAGAAACAGAGGAAGTAGCGTGCAGAAAATGGGAGGAGGATCAGTTCCGTTTTCACCGTAAGTACGACGGACGAGTCGTCGGTGGTCTATTCTTGCTCGTACCAAAATGTCGGCCACCGATACGGTCCGCTATGCGATAGTCTTGATGAATGGCAAAATTGTATTCGTTGTATTCGCCATTACCTTAGGGCAGTGGCGGAGCTACGCAAACAAAGTTGGGCGGGCCAGTACAAGGAGAAGGCAACTATTTTTACCAATATGACCTGATTTACTCTCAATACTACACTGTATTTGCTATGTGCAGGGCGGGCCATGGCCCATTTTCCCAACACATAGCTCCGCCGGTGCCTTAGGGGATGAGGTGCGAACATTGATAGAGAGATGCGTCGTAGGAAAGATGCACCCAGGATGGAGCTTGCGGTTCTTGATCTCGCGGCAGACACAAGCGGGATCTCCTCTACTGACTGGGCGCGAAGATACGAGGTGGAAAGGAAGCTCACTTTCATTGTGTGTTGCGAGGAATTGTATCGGTAGCAGTGGCGTAGTCAAAAATGGTTTTTTGAAGGGGATGCTAGTACTGAATTTTTTCCACGCAATGGCCAACGGTTGCAAGAGGCGATGCATGATTCAGGCTTTGCGATGGCGATCGGAGATCATTACAGAGAAGGAACCCTTGCAATGCCACATCTATGTTTTCTATCAGGAACCGTATGGAAAAGCAGAAGGAGGTGGCGCCAAAATTTTGGCCCTGACTTGGGGTGATGATGCGAGAGGCGATGGATAACATAGCCTTGATTGTCTCGCTATATCAGATCATTAGGAATTTAAAAAAACATTTGGATCAATACCTCTCCAGGGCCGGGCGGATTTCCGGTGATCTTCTATTGGCGGTTTTCTCACCTGATTGGCCCACAATTATTTAAGATAATCGACGACTTTACCCATGGGTTGTTCTTTTTTTTCGATGTAAAAAAAGTTATATTCTAAAATTATGGTGTTGCAATCGAGAGGCAAAGTTCCTCAATACAAGGGGGACCTTGATCTAACCACACAGTCGTGGTGCACCCTACACGACTATATTTTGTCAAACAATCTGCCACACCATTTTACTCACGATGTAATGTCTGAGGAATAAACTCCTTGTCCTTCATTATTGCCTTGATCTCCGCCACAAGATGACCATATGCGGATTCAGATAGAGTATCAGAGGCCAAAACTGCAATTGCCTCAGAGGAATCCGAGTGAACTATAGTTGACATTAAAAGGATCAACTATGGGGTGTTGGCTCTCCTCGCAAAGGTGATTGGGGCAAAGAACATTCGTCAACTCAGGCTGATCATGTTAACCAATGTGAGCTTCTGCTTGTTTGCTAAATGTTTTGCGGCAAGGTTGTCCCCGGTGGCTCACAAAATTAGCCATCCAAATCAGACGGTCTTTATTAAAGTGAGGAGTATTTTGGATGGAATTGTGGTATTGCACGAAGTGATTCATGAATTCAAATACACCAAGAGAGGTGTTCATCTTAAACATTGATTTTGAAAAAGCATACAATCATGTCCGGTGGGAGTTTTTAGAGGAAGTTCTACACAAGAAAGGTTTTTACCACAAATGGATGAGCTGCGTGATGCAATTGGTCCGAGGTGAAAACATCGATTTTTTCAAAAATAAAAAGAACATAACCGAAGGGGTGCTGGGGCGTAGGTCCACAACTCACAAATCTCTGTTTGCTAAGACGATTCGCAAGGTTCAACACCTTTTACGACTGGGACAAAATTTGTAGTCCACAAGGGTAGAACTATTCTATTCGGTTAGATGTTTGATGTCTTGATAAACCGCTTCGTGAAGAGCTCCCGCGCTTATTTGCAATTAGTGATAAGGGGGAGGCCAGGGTAACAACTACTATGTGGAGTATGAATGGTGGGGCACCGAATTTTAGGCGCACGTTTGGCGACAACGAAATCAACAAATGGGAAAGGGCTATTGTCCACCCTTCGTGATATAAGACCGTTGCCAGAGAAGGATGAGGTGGCGCGGCGCCTTGACCCTTCTGGTGAGTTTTCTACGGGATCATTGTATAAAGAGAGTTTTTAATTTGGTGCCCCTAGAATCAACCTATCATATTTTGGAAGGCCAAAATACCAGCCAAAATTAAGATCTTTTTGTGGCAGACTGCCTCGAGACTGGTTTTTCTATCATGCATGGTATCTACCGTGCATGCATCCATCATTTCATTGTTTTGTTGGGATATGTGCCATCACAATATTAAACAGGTAAAATATAGCATCCTGACATGACACACATTGATTTCTCTCACATAATATGCTGTAACTTGATATTTCCTAGTTAGTTTCATCTAGTTGAGTTTTATATAAAAATTAAATGTTTCATATTATTTATAACAAAATTATACTCCCTCCATTTTATAATTTTGTCATGGTTTTAGTTCAAATTTGAAATTTCAACTTTGTCAAAGCATATTCAATATTGGGCTTATTTTGAAGATAAAATCAAAAGAAAAACACATGTAAAAATGGAATATTTTTCTGAAATTTATTTGAACATATATAGTTGTTCCAAGTTTAAGATTGAAACCAAATGCATGTGTACTAATGAATAGGAGAGAGAACTCACTATGTGTGTATGTGATGTGAGAGGAAAATAAGGAGAGAGAAGCCATAAAGTTGATTGATGATTGTCAGAATATATGATTATATTACTCTAGGAATAATAAATACTACTGGCAAGTTTGCATGCATCCTAATCTCAAACTGAGTCGACGGTTGATCCATGCACGGAACGTCCCGGGCATGGTAGAAGTGCTTTTCTCAGACTGCCTCCCAATTTGCACGTTGGAGGCATTTCTTTTCTCGAAAAGTGGACGTCGAGGGCGTCATGGCCTCTTGTTTCCAAGCCCGTCGCTCTCCTGCGCTCGGTTTTCATAGAAAGGGGCGTCGCAACGAGACGATCGGCTTGCAGTTGCACCTCCTGTCGTTAGGGAGGGCCAATGGGAGTAATGAGTCCAGTCATTATGCTGTGATGAAGCCAAGCATGCTCTCAAGGGTTCCGTCATCGTCGCGTCGGCATGGGCGCGCGGCGCCACCGGCCGGCACCGTTTCTGGGCGTGCTCACCTCACCTGTGCTGAACATTTGCTTTTGTTTTGATTGAGCTGAAATGTCTCGGATGATGAGTTCCATTTGCACCGTTCGTACGTACGGCGGATGAGTCGGCGGCAGCGGTGGCCGGTTAGGCCACCTCGTTCGGTTTTTTATATGCTTGGCATGAACATTGTTCTTGCCAGGATAGCCAGTCCGTGATCGATCGACTTCCAGGTGACTAGTCAAACGCTTAAAGTTACTATTTGTTCATCATGCCGTGCGCTAGGGTTGGACGATTTTAGCTATGTTTGGGCATGGAGTACTGCCGTACCAGGCCGACACGAAGTTAGTGACGTCTCAGAGCGGAGCGGACAGATATGGTGTCACTAGCCAGCGGTTAATGCCAAATCACATCAAAATCAAATCAAATCATCGGGCGCGTGGTACGTACAAGCATCCAACAGTAGAAGCAGCGCATCGCGGCGCCCACACATTATGGCGAGCACGCACGTACAACCACGCGACGTCCATGGCACCGGCATCGGCACGCACGTGACGGTGCCGCGTCGCCACCCGACACGAACACGGGCCTCATCCGCTGCAGTCCCCAACCTACGCCGAGCTCGTCGCCGTCGCTTTCGCCGCTCCCTCCGCTGCACCTGCGTCCTCCATGCGTACTTCCCCCGGCGCCGCAGCCCTGCAGATGTAAAATGTCGCACCGGTGCGCGCCGTCTCCCCTCGCTTCTCGGGCGCACCGGCGGCCGGAGCTCCGGCGTCCAGGAGACGCGGAGCCAATGTGGCGGGTCGCAGGTTGCATATCGTCCAGCGGTGGCGGGCGGCGGTATCTGGGTCTGGGCGGGCATCACCCGGCGCTGCGGCGCGGCCGGAGATGGGCCGTGACCACCCACCGGGGCGACATGGGGGCCTACGCGAGCGTGGCCGCGCGCGCGCTCTGGTGGTGGCCTCGGCAATCACGAGGTCGACCAGTGGTGGTGTTCATTCAAAGACAGCGCAGGTTCAGGCGCGGTGCATGCAAATGCAAATGCAACGCAGGCCAGCACCTGCTCTTGTCTACTCCGTACTGTGCGTGTGACGCTGGTGTGCAGGAAGTGCAGATCACGCCCCTGGGGGCAGGGCTGGGGGCTCTTAAAGCAGAATTGACAAATTTAACCTCAAAGCGAAAGTATTTACAAACTAAACTGTTTTTGAAAATATTTCACACCGCTGACTCTTTTATGCAGCTTCCAACAGTAAGGCGCTGCACAATACTGTGCAACTCCTTACAGTTAGGCGCTGCACAGTGTAGTGCAACTCCTTACAGTTAGGCGCTGCACATTGTGGCGCCTGTGTGTTAGGCGCTGCATAATAAAAATGTAGCGTCTTACTGTTGGACGCTGCACATTAAAGGTCAGCTGGGTGAAATACTTTTAAACATAGTTTAGTTTGTAAAATAGTTTCGTCCTGAGGTTAAATTTATGTTTTTTGCCTTTAAAAAACCCTGAATGCTGGCCCGGCCGCCGGGGACCGGTAGACGGTACAGAACTACAGATGTGATGGATCCTGGCTCTTGGCCCGACCGAAGCCACGATCAGCTGCATGTTCGTGTAGCCTTTGATGAGCGGCGGCAGCTCATCCTCGGTCGTTTCGGATCATCCACTATACAGCCACGGGAGCAGCACACTCCGCGCACGGTGCATTGCACACGGTACAGCCACGCACAGCTTACTAAGGGCATCTCCAGCCGTTGGCCCCTCAGAGGCGCCTAAAATTGTCGTCTGGGGATGAGCCGACGCAAAAATTGAGTCTGGGGCGAGTTGGTCCCCAGCCACCGGTCTCAGGGCCGCCCCAGGCACGTTTTAAAATAAAAGAAATTCGGCGAAGTTTGGCTTAAACACGATAAAATTCGGCCAAACACGATAAATTTCGCCACATTTTGGCGAAGTTCGCGGATTTTCATTACATAGCACATATACATAAACTAATCTAAAGAAAAAACTGGCTGAAGTCGCCGTCGTCGCCGCCATCGTCGAGGTCGGCCTTCTCCTCCTTGACGCGGGTGCCCCTGCTGGACCCCTGCCCGGCGTCGCCATGGCGGACTGGTGGTGGCGCTTCGTCGTCGTCGTCGTCGCTGTCGCAGATGACGATGACTCCGCCTTCGTCGCGGCCGCGTCGACGCTCCGTGAAGCGAAGCAGGGCAGCGCGCTGGCGCTCCTTCGCCTTCTCCAGGCGCTCCTTCTCCATCGCTATGGAGTCCCTGCGTGCCCATTTCAGGGCCGCGTGGTCGTCGTCGAGCTCCGTCGTCACCGGCGCGGCCGGCTCCTTCTTCACCGGCACGAGCCCCGGCTCCGTCTTCACCGGCGTGAGCCCCGGCTCCGTCTTTGGCTTGACGAAGCGCGGAGGAGGAGCCGACGAGTAGGCGCACCGGCCGCCCTCGTTGATGACGATGCCGGCGCTGCGAGTGCGCCGGCCGAGCGGCGTCTTCGCCGCGGGCTCGGCCTTGACACTGAGCAGGGCCGGAGTGCCGGAGGAGTGCGATGAAGACCGGGAGGAGGAAGAAGAGGAGGAGGACCCGAACCTCCTTGGCGCCCATGGCCCGGCGCGTCGGTGCTGCGCCGGGGCGGCCGCCCTCGCCGGGTGTCGTGGTTCTAAGCCTGACAGTAGAGTGGGGGTAGGTATTGAGAGGCAAGGTCCTAGCTATGGAGAGGTTGTAAGCACAAAGGATGTACGAGTTCAGGCCCTTCTCGGAGGAAGTAACAGCCCTACGTCTCGGAGCCCGGAGGCGGTCGAGTGGATTATGAGTATATGAGTTACAAGGTGCCGAACCCCTCTGCCTGTGGAGGGGGGTGGCTTATATAGAGTGCGCCAGGACCCCAGCCAGCCCACGTAGGAGAGGGTTTAAGGTGAGTTAAGTCTGGGGCGTTACTGGTAACGCCCCACATAAAGTGCCTTTACTATCATAAAGTCTACTTGATTACAGGCCGTTGCAGTGCAGAGTGCCTCTTGACCTTCTGGTGGTCGAGTGAGTCTTCGTGGTCGAGTCCTTCAAGTCAGTCGAGTGTGTCCCTCGTTGGTCGACTAGAAGGCGACTTCTTCTAAGGGTGTCCTTGGGTAAGGTACTTAGATCAGGTCCATGACCCTACCCTAGGTACATAACCCCATCATTAGCCCCCGAATGGATTGAGGCTTCGAGTGAGGAAGGAGTTGATGTCGTTTCAGATTAACCTTTGTGCCCTGGTCGTGCGTTGTCCTGGACCAAAGAATCTCTTCGTCGACAGGGAGCAATTTGCCTTCAGTCGACTCGATCCATTCTATTTTTGCGTCGAGTGATCTTTCGGGCTTCGACGATCTCCGAGCGACGGATCGCCGGAAACACCGCGTCTGACAGACTGATTTGTTGTTCGCGGATTCCGCGGGATGCGAAATTTGGGGACGCGCGCGAAGCGGGGCAGACCGCGGCGTTCGGATGGGACGGGGCATAGACGCCTCGATCTCCGCGCCGCCTTTTTCGCCACGTATCCAGTCTGCGTAACTGCTCCCAGATATGATTAGATCGACGGGCCCACCTGTCATCCACTCGGAAGAGACCTTATAAATGTGCCCGGCGAGGATTTCTGTGCTGCGCCTCAGCATTCTCTCCTTCTCTCTGCTTCCTTCTTCTCCGCCCAGCGTGCTCGCTCTCGCCCCCGCACCACTTCCCTTCGCGCATCTCGCCGGCGACCATGGCCAAGGAGAAGACGGCGGCGCTGGAGCGCGCAAAGAAGGTGTTGGCGTCGGAGAAGGCGAAGGGGAGATCCACCAGCCGCGGAGGGTCCTCGTCTAGATCCCGTCTGCCAAAGGGCTGGGTCCAAGGAGACTGGATCCAGTCGACCATCACAGAGAAGGACCTCCTCGACATGGCCAACGAGGGCTTGATCCCTCACGGAGCTGCGAGGCTTCCGGGGAAGGAGTGGCAGCCACAGCCAGAAGAGGGTGAGTGTGTGCTTTTGGCCACTCATGTTGATCGTGGGTTTTCCTTGCTGCCGAGTATTTTCTTCCGTGGCTTCTTGAATTTCTTTGGAGCGCAGCTTCACCACTTTACCCCAAACTCCATTGCCTATCTTGCTGCATTCGTGTCCATGTGTGAGGGTTTCTTGGGCTGTCGACCGCACTGGGGTTTGTTCAAACATATATTCACGTGTCGCTCTCAGACCGTGAAGAAGGCGAGCCCAGGTGATGAGAGAACCCGAGTCGTCCAAATGTGTGGGGGCCTGGGGATCCAGGTGAGGAATAAGAGCACCTTCCCGCCCATGACCTTTCCCGAGTCCGTCAGAGGCTGGCAGTCGACTTGGTTCTACTGCCAGGTCCAGTCGACGCCAGGGCAGTCGAGTGGACTCCCTCCGTTTACCATGGACCGAGTGAACAAGCCCTCCCCTCTGAAGCTGATTCCGGAGGAGAAAGCTGACGTGAAGATGTTGATGGAGCGCGTGGTGCAGTTGGTTCGGGAGGGAGTGACGGGCATGGACCTCCTGGAGGTCTTCCTCAGGCGTCGCATCCAGCCCCTTCAGTTCCGGAGCCACTGCATGTGGTTGTACTGTGGGACCGAAGACGAGACTAGAGTCCATCCAGAAGCAGTCGACGACGTCACTTTGGAAAGATGGATGGTAGCCGTTACCGGAAACAAGGACAACCCACGCGGAGCCAGAAGGATCCCCCCACTCGACCACAACAGCGATCCAAACAAGGTACATTTGCTCTGCCCTCCACTGCGTCCTTGTCGCATTCATTTCTGTTTATCCTGCCGACTGGTCGACTGATCCTTGTCTTGATATCTGCTAGGCTCTCACCGAGCTGTACTCGATGCCCAATGGGGCACAAGCTTCGACTGAGGAGGGCGAGGCGAGTGGGGGCGAGAGCCAGGAAGAGGAGGAATGGGACTCGGATGTTGCAGAGGATGATGACGACGATGATGATGATGACGGTGATGAAGATGACGTCGAGGACGAGGAAGAAGAGGAGGAGGAGGTCGTACCACCGCGCTCAGAAAGGCGGTCGAAGCTTGTCCACGACCCTTCGACCGAACGTGGTAAGGGGGTTGCGACCGCCACTCAGTCGACCAAGCGCCCTCGGACCACCTCTCCGGTGCCGACTGAAAAGGCGCCGAAGCAGCCCAGGGCGGCCTCATCGAAGCCGATCAAGCTCCTGCCGAAGATGAAGGTGTCCATCCCCACCATATCAGGGTAACCGTGCTGCTCATATTTTCTTATTTTGTGTGTACTCTGTCTCTGGTCGACGCTGAAGTTAGTCGACTGATCCTTTGGAGTTGCAGTGCTGCTACTTCTGAAACCTCGGCCCGGGCCGATGACCACGAGATGGAGGACGCAGCCACTTCGAACCCAGGTACTGTATTCTTAACGCCGTTCTTAGTCGACTGACTCGCGATCTCTGATCCTGATTCTTCTCCGCAGCTCCACCCAATATTGTTATCAATCTTCCTGATGATGATGAGGATGAAGAGCCGCTGAAGCGCAGGAGGAGTCGGAAAGCGTCCGCCAGTAAGGTGCCTCAGGACGTGACGGCGCCTGAGATTCTGACTGTGGAGGAAGAGAACACCACTCGACACACGGTGTCCTTCGCAAATCCACTGACGAGTGCTCAGCAGCCCTCCCTCTTCACGACGCACCACGTCCCAGAGGACCAAGCTGGCGCAGCGAAGGAGGCGATACGCCAGGCGGGACTCATGATGGAGCAGCTGAAGACCATCCGGGACGCGAGCCAGGCAGCTTATGACGCCAGTTCTGCCCTCCAAAGCAATGTTCAGGTCAGTCGACCACCGTTTGTTCCTGAGACTGTGGTCGACTGCTTGCAGTTGATCACAGTCTTAGAGAATACATTTTTTTTTGAGGTCGACTGGTCGACTTTGTCTTCAACAGGATTAGTGGGGGCACGCTGAGTGCACCCACTGGGTGTAGTCCCCGAGACTACGGTCGAATGCTTGTATTCGGCTGTAGTCTTAGAAACGTGAGTTTTTCCCTTTTTCACTCGGAAGTGAATTAGATTTGACATTTAGTCGATTGGTTCTTCGCAGAACTCTTGTGATCTTGTGGCTCGCTACTCAGAGCTGGAACACAAGCATACTCAAGTCGAGCTGAGCTTGAAGCTGGTTCAAGAGAAGCTGACAAAGGCAAAGGAGGAGACCGAAGGTATGTTTGGTGAGACCCTGACGACTGCTTTTCCCCTTGCTTGTTTCAAAATCTGATCTTGCTGTAACTTGCAGGTAAGGTAAGGGAGGCCCAACAGAAGAAAGACCTTGAGCTAGCTGAGAAGATCAAGCTTGCTGACGAGAAGTTAGCTTCAGTCACCAAGCTCGAACAAGACAATACCAATCTGAGAGCTGCTCTTGGGATTGCCAACAAGGAGGTCAGTCGACTGAAAACTGATAAAGCTGCCCTGACCGACCAAGTCGCCAAATTGACTGGGAAGAAAACTGATCTGGAAGCCTTTCTGAGTGGGCTTGCCAAGAAGCTGTTTCTTATGCTTGAAGGTAAACCTCTATGCTTGGCAGACATTTCCAATTGTGATTTTTCCATTCGGCCATCTCCTTGACTTAGTGATCACCCTTGCAGAATTTTGTCAAAACTTTGAAGAAGAAACTAGCCGGCTGGAGCCAAACCTCGACCCCGTCAATTCTCCGGTGAACGATGAAGTTGCCATGGATGTTCTCCGACTGGAGTCCCGTGTTGCAGCTGTCGTGGACTATCTCGCAAGGCTGAAGGCTGCCACATCTCGCATCGACTCGACGCTTTGGCCTGAGGAGACACTTCAGAATGACCTTGAATCGCTGATGGCCCGGTTGAACACGATTCCTGGTCGAGTGCAGGAATGGAAGAAGTCCTCGTCTCGGTGTGGTGCAGATGTTGCTCTGTGTCTTGCCCGAGTCCACTGTAAGGATGCACGAGAAGAGAAGCTGGCGGCCCTTCGGGTGGCCAATACCAAGAAGCACGACTTCAGGTCCTTTATGGAAACTTTCCTTGCAGCTGCCACTCGGATCGCCGACGGAATTGACCTTGATGAATTCGTTGCTCCTTCCAGCCCTCCACAGGAGGGGTAAAAAAACTTCTTCTGGCTCGACGCTTTTAAATTTGCCTCGGTATGCCGAGTGGAATTGTAACCGATAAACCTTAACAGGCTTAACGCCTGAGCACTCTCGGTTCCTTTAGATATCGATTCGAACTTGAATTTGGTGCTTGAATATGATTGCCTTTGGCTCGAAATGTCTTTTGCAGGTTCAAAGCAAGGCGCCTTTACTGCAATCGACTTATTCTTCAGTCTACTTAGGCGAGCACTGGGCTGCAGCTAACTCCCCGAGTGAGAGATTTACTCTTCACTCGGCAGGATTTTGATAACTTAGGCGAGTGCTTGGACTGCAGCTAAGCCTCCGAGTGAGAGGGTTGCTCTACACTCGGTAGGATTTTGATAACTTAGGCGAGTGCTCGGACTGCAGCTAAGCCTCCAAGTGAGAGGGTTGCTCTACACTCGGTAGGATTTTGATAACTTAGGCGAGTGCTCGGACTGCAGCTAAGCCCCCGAGTGAGAGGGTTGCTCTACACTCGGTAGGATTTTGATAACTTAGGCGAGTGCTTGGACTGCAGCTAAGCCTCCGAGTGAGAGGGTTTCTCTACAGTCGGTAGGATTTTGATAACTTAGGCGAGCACAGGGCTGCAGCTAAGCCTCCGAGTGAGAGGGTTGCTCTACACTCGGTAGGATTTTGATAACTTAGGCGAGCGCAGGGCTGCAGCTAAGCCCCCGAGTGGAAGGCTGGCTTACCACTCGATAGGATTTTGATAACTTAGGCGAAACAGGTTCGCAGCTAAGCCTCCGAGTGGGAGTCTGGCTCGCCACTCGGTAGGATTTTTACAAACTTAGGCGAAACGGATTCGCAGCTAAGTCACCCACTGAGGGGGAATTTTATTGGACAAAATAAAAAGCGACAGAAATTATGGAGGGACTATGACACTATTATTTTGAGGTCCATGAACTACAGAAGTATTTTATTGCAACTCATCCGAGTGATAAAACTTAAGTGTAAAATGGGCGGAGTAGCTCCGCGTTCCAAGCTCGGGGCTCGTCGATATTATGCTCGACGTTGTAAAGACGGTACGCCCCGTTGTGGAGAACCTTGGTGATGATGAAGGGGCCTTCCCAAGAAGGAGCAAGCTTGTGTGGTTTGTGCTAATCCACTCGGAGAACCAAATCTCCTTCCTGGAAGGCTCGACCTCTCACATTTCTGGCGTGGAAACGACGCAAATCTTGTTGGTAGATGGTCGACCGGATCAGAGCCATCTCCCTTTCTTCCTCTAAAAGGTCGACTGCGTCTTGCCGCGCTTGTTCAGCCTCTGCTTCGTTGTAGATTTCAACTCGAGGAGCATTGTGGAGAAGATCACTCGGCAAGACTGCTTCAGCTCCGTAGACCAAGAAGAATGGAGTTCTTCCGGTCGACCGATTAGGTGTGGTCCGCAGTCCCCAGAGTACTGAGGGAAGTTCGTCGACCCAAGCTCCAGCCGCGTGTTTGAGATCACGCATCAGTCGAGGCTTCAATCCCTTAAGAATCAGTCCATTAGCTCGCTCTGCTTGTCCATTCGACTGCGGATGGGCGACTGAAGCGTAGTCGACCCGTGTGCCCTGGGAGTTGCAGAAAGCTCTGAATTCCTCTGAGTCAAAGTTCGACCCATTATCCGTAATGATGCTGTGTGGGACTCCATATCTGAATATTAGTTCCCTGATGAAGCTAACAGCAGTACCGGTGTCAAGGCTCTTGATCGGTTTAGCCTCGATCCACTTGGTGAACTTGTCGACTGCCACCAGTACATGCGTGAAGCCACTTCGTCCTGTTCTCAAAGGACCGACCATGTCCAATCCCCATACTGCGAAAGGCCAGACGAGTGGAATGGTCTTCAGAGCCGACGCAGGCTTGTGTGACATATTCGAGTAGAATTGACATCCCTCGCACTTATCCACTATCTCTTTTGCCATCTCATTCGCCTTTGGCCAGTAAAATCCGGCTCGGTATGCTTTGGCCACGATGGTCCGAGAGGACGCATGATGACCACAGGTCCCCGAGTGAATATCATTGAGGATGAGTCGACCTTCTTCTGGTGTTATGCACTTCTGACCAACTCCAGTCGCGCTTTCTCTGTATAATTGTCCTTTGATTACGGTAAAGGCCTTAGATCGACGGACGATCTGTCGAGCCTCTTCCTCATCCTCCGGGAGCTCTTTCCTCAGGATATATGCGACATACGGAATCGTCCAGTCGGGAATGACCACCAAAACCTCCATGATCAAGTCGACCACCGCTGGGACTTCAACTTTAGTCGGATCTGTGGCACTCTTGGGCTGTGGAGTTTCTTCGGTGAAAGGATCTTCTTTGACTGACGGAGTGTGTATATGCTCCAAGAACACACCACTCGGGATGGCTTCTCTCTTGGAACCTATCTTTGCTAGATCATCAGCTGCTTGATTTTTCAGTCGGGGTATATGATGGAGCTCCAACCCCTCGAACTTCTTTTCCAGCTTCCTCACTGCACTGCAGTATCCAGTCATGGCTGGGTTTCTCACGTCCCACTCTTTCATCACCTGATTGACCACTAAATCCGAGTCGCCATAGACCATCAGGCGACGGACGCCGAGTGAAATGGCCATGCGCAACCCATATAAGAGGGCTTCATATTCTGCCTCATTGTTGGAGGAATCAAAGTGAATCTGGAGCACATATCTGAGCTTATCTCCTCTGGGGGAAACCAGGACAACCCCAGCACCGGAACCATTCAACATCTTAGAGCCATCAAAAAACATGGTCCAATGCTCCGAGTGAACTTCAGTCGGCTGCTGCTGTTCAATCCACTCGGCAAGGAAATCTGCTATTGCCTGGGACTTAATGGCTTTCTTTGCCTCAAACTTGATATCAAGGGGAAGAAGTTCAATCGCCCATTTGGCCACTCGACCAGTTGCATCTCTGTTGTGCAAAATCTCTGATAGTGGAGCGTCGCTGACGACTGTGATGGAATGATCAGAGAAATAATAAGCAACCTTCTTTGTGGTCATGTATATTCCATACACAAGCTTCTGATAATGAGGATATCTCTGCTTGGATGGAGTCAAGACTTCGGACAAATAATACACTGGGCGCTGAACTTTGAAAGCTTTTCCTTCTTCTTCCCGCTCGACCGTTAGCACAGTACTGACGACTTGTCCTGTGGCTGCGATATAGAGCAACAGAGGCTCTTTGCTGATTGGAGCAGCAAGCACCGGCTGGGTGGAGAGCAGAGCTTTTAGCTCGGCAAATGCTGCATCAGCTTCTGGAGTCCACTCGAACTTGTCTGTCTTCTTCATCAGTCGGTAAAGAGGTAATGCCTTTTCACCGAGTCGTGAGATGAATCGACTTAATGCGGCCAAGCATCCAGTAAGCTTCTGAACATCATGCATTCGCACAGGGCGTTTCATTCGGAGAATAGTGCCAATCTTCTCTGGGTTAGCGTCGATTTCCCGTTCGGAAACGAGAAAACCGAGTAACTTGCCACCAGGAACTCCAAATGTGCACTTTGATGGATTGAGCTTGATATCATACCTTCTGAGGTTGGCAAATGTTTCGGCGAGGTCAGCGAGCAGGTCGGAACCTTTCCGCGACTTGACAATGATATCATCCATATAAGCTTCCACATTCCGACTGATTTGAGTGAGTAGACACTTCTGAATCATTCGCATAAATGTGGCTCCGGCATTCTTGAGGCCGAACGGCATGGTGATATAGCAGAAGCACCCGAATGGAGTGATGAAAGCTGTTTTTACCTCGTCGGGCCCGTACAGACGGATCTGGTGGTACCCGGAGTAGGCATCTAAAAAAGATAACCTCTCACATCCCGCGGTCGAGTCAACAATTCGATCTATGCGAGGGAGAGGAAAATGATCTTTCGGGCAGGCCCGGTTGATGTGCTTGAAATCAATGCACATTCGGAGCGACTTGTCCTTCTTAGGAACCATGACGACATTAGCGAGCCACTCGGAGTGGTATATCTCTCAGATAAATCCTGCCGCCAACAGTCGAGCCACTTCTTCACCAATGGCTTTTCTCTTCTGGACGGCGGACCGCCGAAGATGCTCTTTGACTGGTTTTGCAGATGAGTCGACTCTTAGGCGATGCTCAGCCAGTCCCCTGGGAACACCTGGCATGTCAGCGGGCTTCCATGCAAAAATGTCCCAGTTCTCATGGAGGAACTGGATGAGCGCTTCTTCCTATTTTGGGTCGAGTGTCGTGGAGATGCGGGTCGGAGCTGCTTCGGGGTCGGTCGGGTGAATGTGAACAGGCTTCGTCTCACCGGACGACTGGAATGCAGACTCTGTGGCGGGCTTCTTGGATCGCAGCAAGTCACTCGGATCTGCGTTTTGCTTGTATTCTTCGAACTCGACTGCCGTCATCTAAGAATCGGCAATCTTGGAGCCCTTCTGAAAGCACTCTTCTGCCTTTTTCCTATCACCGGTGACAGTGATCACTCCTTTGGGACTGGGCATCTTCAATTTGAGGTATACGTAGCATGGTCGAGCCATGAACCGCGCGTAAGCTGGTCTCCCCAAAATGGCATGATATGCACTTTGAAAATCCACGACCTCAAACGTCAACTTTTCTTTGCAAAAATGCTTTGAATCGCCAAACACCACGTCCAAAGCTATCTGGCCGAGTGACTCGGCCTTCTTCCCTGGTATAACTCCATGAAAGCTCATGTTACTAGTGCTCAGTCGGGACATCGGAATGCCCATACCTTTCAATGTGTCTGCATACAATAAGTTCAGCCCACTTCCACCATCCATCAGCACCTTTGTCAGTCGAGTGCCTTCGACAACTGGATCGACCACCAAAGCTTGCCTCCCAGGGGTGGCAATATGAGTCGGGTGATCAGATTGGTCGAATGTGATGGGTGTTTGAGACCACTTCAGATAATTTGCTTTTGCGGGGGCAACCATGTTCACCTCTCGGTTAATCACTTTCAGTCGACTTCTGCTTTCCACATCTGCAAAGATCATCAGAGTGGAGTTGATATGCGGATATCCTTCCTCACTGTCCTCCTTGTCTTCGGCCTTGTCTGACTCCTTCTCCTTGTCCTTAGATTGTTTTCCCTGAAACTGCTGGATCAGGAGTCGACATTGGCGAGTGGTGTGCTTCGGGTAAATGATATTCCACTCTTCGTCTTTCTTCGTGTGGATGTGACATGGCATATCCATCACGTCGTTCCCTTCTTTATCCTTTACCTTCTTGGGGTTCCAGGATCCTTTTGGTTTCCCCTTAAACTTTCCTTGAGTCACGGCCAGAGCCTCTCCAGGAGCTGCCGGTTCAGCCTTCCGCTTCTGTTTCCGACTGGTGTTTCCTTTTTCCGACTGACTCGGCTTGTGCTTGCCGCTTCGGAGTCGGTCTTCTTCTTCGCCGTTGGCGTACTTGGTAGCAATCTCCATCATCCGACTCAAGGTCATGTCACCGGTTCGACCAAACTTCAAACTCAGTTCTCTGTTCTTGACACCATCTTTGAAGGCGCAGACTGCCTGATGATTAGACACATTCTCCACAGTGTGGTGCAAAGTGATCCACCTCTGAATATACTCTCTGAGAGTCTCATTAGTTTTCTGCACGCAGACTTGCAACTCTGTCAATCCAGCTGGTCACTTGCAAGTTCCTTCAAACGTCCTGACGAACACTCGGGACAGATCTTCCCAAGTGTAAATGCTGCTAGGAGGTAATTGAGTCAACCATGCCCTGGCAGAACCTTCCAACATGAGGGGCAAATGCTTCATGGCCACCTCGTCATTCCCACCACCAATCTGAACTGCCACTCGGTAGTCTTCAAGCCAAGTTTCAGGCTTAGACTCACCAGTGAACCTGCTGACTCCTGATGCCAACCTGAAATTGGGAGGGATAACTGCGGCTCTGATAGCTCTGCTGAAACATTCAGGACCAGAAACATGCACTCGACTGCTTGTGGGTACATCTCTGTCGAGTCCACCTCGATGGGCTCTGTTCCGGTCAACCAACCCTTGCACGATAATGGATCGCGCGTCGAAGCCTGGTTCTCTGGGGTCGACTGGAACCCTGCGCCCTGTACTGTACTGACGCCTATCATCTGGCTGCCGAGGAGCGTAAGACCCACCCCTCGGAGGGGAATAGGGCACTCGACGCCTATCATCTAGGTCGAGTCTGTCGCTATATTGATCTCGCCGATTCTCGCGCCCTTCGCGCCGCGGAGGCGATCTGGGGCTGTGCGCCGACTGAACCGTATTCACAGTGACGGATCGACTGTGAATTCTGTTGCGCGACTGAGACACGGCTGAATTCTGATCTCCTGCTGCCCGGAGTAGATCCCTGATCTGCAACAAACCTCTGCCAGCTTCCGACTGCGAAGGCTGGATGGACTCTGCTATACGGGTCGCAGCTGCTAAATTCTGAATTGGGGTTCGATATACCTGAGTCGGCGGGAAGAGTTGACCTCGACTGGTGTCGGGAACTCGTTGCCGCGCGCGCTCGTCGAGTGCTCGCTGAAGGTTCTCCAGTCGAGTGCGCTCGGCCAAATTGACCAGACGCGCCTCCTCCAAGGCACGAGCCTCGGGGGTTTCTCCTGCGATGGGAATACGCAGGGGATCCTCGTTCCTGCGGCGAAGTTCCTCTCTTTGCAGAGAGTCGAGTGGTTCGGGCTGGTACTCTTCGTAGCCTCGTGTAGGGTCGCCGCCGTCACCTGCTCCACCACCACGGGCGAAGCCAGGAGGACTGTGGGGCCCGTCGACCATCAAGATTTCCGCCGCTGGATCACTGCTACCGCACTCGGATGCAGTCTCTACGGAGCCAGTCGACTGATCGAACAAGCCGTAGAGAGGTTCGTCGGGCTCGATTGCCGCAACTTGGGTGGTGACCGATTGGCGAGCCACCGCGTGCCTCACCCATCGCTGAAGCCTCGACCGGCCTGAGCGCTTGCGCTGGCGGGAGACCGGGAGGGTGGACGACAAAGGAGCCGACCGATACTGGGTCGACGGTTGCCGCAGCAGAACGCCACGGACACATGCGCGAAAATGCGTCGCACCGCGGACGGGGAGCGCATCCACGTCGAGTGGGGCCTCCTGGAGCCATGCGGAGTCGTCGGCGATGAAGGTGAGAGTGCCGAGACGGATCTCTTGACCCTCGACCAAAACTCCAGCAGACACCATGATGAAAGTACTCGGAAGAATCGCAACTTCTCCACAAAATCGCTAAAACACCTGCCCCACGGTGGGCGCCAACTGTCGTGGTTCTAAGCCTGACAGTAGAGTGGGGGTAGGTATTGAGAGGCAAGGTCCTAGCTATGGAGAGGTTGTAAGCACAAAGGATGTACGAGTTCAGGCCCTTCTCGGAGGAAGTAACAGCCCTACGTCTCGGAGCCCGGAGGCGGTCGAGTGGATTATGAGTATATGAGTTACAAGGTGCCGAACCCCTCTGCCTGTGGAGGGGGGTGGCTTATATAGAGTGCGCCAGGACCCCAGCCAGCCCACGTAGGAGAGGGTTTAAGGTGAGTTAAGTCTGGGGCGTTACTGGTAACGCCCCACATAAAGTGCCTTTACTATCATAAAGTCTACTTGATTACAGGCCGTTGCAGTGCAGAGTGCCTCTTGACCTTCTGGTGGTCGAGTGAGTCTTCGTGGTCGAGTCCTTCAAGTCAGTCGAGTGTGTCCCTCGTTGGTCGACTAGAAGGCGACTTCTTCTAAGGGTGTCCTTGGGTAAGGTACTTAGATCAGGTCCATGACCCTACCCTAGGTACATAACCCCATTACCGGGTACGCCAACGGCGGGTCGTTGCCGCCCTCGAGGTACGTCAGCACGCCCTCGAGTGTGCGGCCGGGGACGCCCCACCACAGGTGGCGCCCCTCGCTGTTCTGCCGGCCGCCGACCACCGGCGCGCCTTTGGTGGACGCCAAGCGTTGCTGCTGGCGGCGCTCGAAATACGCCGCCCAAGTCGCGTGGTTGTCGGCGGCGTACGGGGGGAGGGAGAGTTGGGCATCGGTGAGGGAGGCGCGCACGACCTCGACTTCCTCGGTGAAGTACTTCGGCTTCGCCACGGCGTCGGGCAATGGGGGAATGGGCACTCCCCCGGCGCTGAGCCTCCACCCCGTCGGCCCGACGCGCATGTCCGGCGGCGCTGGGATGTTCGCCTGGAACAGGAGGCAGGACTCCTGTTCGCGGAGCGAACGGCGGCCGAAGCCGTTGGCCGCCACCTCGTCTCCTGGGTAGCGTTCCGCCATGGCGACGGGCTCGGGAGAGGTAGAGAGATAGAGGGAGGGGCTGGGCGGCGGCGCTCGGGAGAGGTAGGGAGAGGGAGGAGCTGGGCGGCGGCGAGGGGCGGGGCTGGTGTGGGCACAGGCGAGTGCAGGCCACCGGCTATATAGCCGCGCCGCACCCGTGTGTACGCGTGCGAGGAAGGGGAGGCGTCGGCGCATCGTCCCGTGACGCGCCGCCCGTGAGGAATCAATGGCAAGGCTGACCGGCGGCAGCCTTGCCATTGATTCCCCGCGGGAACCGAGGCCGTTGGGGGAAGACGAGGCGCCGTGTCGCTGACGCGGCGGGCCCGCAGCTGTTTCGCGCCAAAACAGTTCGTCCCGGCGCCCCCGGGCGCCCCCCAGCGCGCCGGGTTCGGCCTGGGTCCGCCGGTGCTGTTTTCGGCCCAGGGCGGCGAAAATCGGGCTCCTGGGGGTGCGACTGGGCCGTTTTTTTAGCGCTGACGCGAAAAAATCGCCTGGGGAGGCCTTCCTGGGAGCGCGGCTGGAGATGCCCTAACTTCAGCCTTTAATTTTTTTTTGAGAAATCGGCAGGAGCACTGCCTTTTCATATAAGAAGGAGAATAAAGTTTATGTACAAGAGAGTTCCAGTTTTCTGAGAGAAACCAGTCAAAAACTCCTAGGAACTAATCAACCGATACCGGCTGCCACCTGTGCTTGGCCAAAGGCCAAAGTCCTTTGCTTGATGTCATTGAAGGCAATAGCTGCTACCTCTAGGTGCGTGAGGCGAGTTTTATTGAAGATGCGTCGGTTTCGCTTCTTCGAATGTTCCAGATGGTGTAAAGGAAGTGGCCGCTCCGCCTTCTTCCGTCGTCCTTGGGCAAATTGGTGGTGAACGAATCCCACCAGTCCGAAATCCCCATCGAAGGGGGCAACGTGGGCGTGGCCCCAGAATCCTCTCCCGTCCACACCTGGACGTAAGACCAAACTGCGGCGGCAAACGGGTAGTCCTTGCAGAGATGAGTGGCACTGCTCACTTCAGCCTTTAATTAGCTTCTTCATGGAGTGGAGTACATGTTCAAGGAGACGGTATGACTTTCTACAAAGGTCCATGGAGCACACGATGTTGAAGGTATTGTGGATACCCTGGGTGGTTGTGTTGGTGTGTTTTGTTCAAGTGCAAGCCGCCGTTCGTTTTTTGCGTTGCATGGGATGTGCAACTTTGAGACTGCACTTTGGTGTGTGACGATGATGTAGTAGATGTAGTACTGGAAGCTGCTTTACTCTACAAGAAACAAGACTACTCCGATACCGAGAAGTTTTGTACTACTTCCTTTATATATATATATATATATATATATATAGTGCCTAAGACTATTCATAGTGGAAGTATCATAGGTAGTAACATCACACATATTTAGATAAATTAGATGATGTGGCAAACAATAAATAAAGAAAGAGAAGGAAGTAGTAACATATTTAGTGACTAGTAGTACTAGAAGAACGCCCGTGCGTTGCAACGGGGCCACATTAACTTTAAGAGTTCAATATTACGACATTGGCGACCTTTTTTATCATCAAATCCTCACACACACACAGACACACACTCTCCCTCCGTCTTCCTCACTCTCTATCCCCCTCTCCCTCTCTCTCTAACACACACATATCCATCTTATTGGGTACGGGACCATAATCCATCTATTTCACACATACACGCTAGTGCATAACAATATGGATTATGTGTATTATATTTGCCACCAGAACTGAGGAAATTAATTTCATGTAAATCGACCAGCCACAGCTTCAAGAATACGCGGACGAGGTGGCTCGGGTCGGCGTTGGCGCCGTCCAGCGCGGGCCACGGGCCCGCTTCCAAGTGCACGTGCAATGCATGTCTTCACAAATATTATAACCCGATGTGAGAAATCACATGCATAGAAAAGACATTCTGATAGCAATCCAAATACCATACTCAATTGAATACCTAACCTGGACAATACTCTTATTTCTATGCGCCAAAAAAAATGAAATAGCAAAGCTAAGTATACCTACATACGCTCAGATTATATATAAGAATCTTGCGTGAACAATTGCAACAAAGCAATAAGCAGCGATAAATTTAAATAAAAAAATCCATTAACTATGCATGCAACAGGCTTGTTACAACATAGAGAGATAGGAAAATGTCATCTCCAGTAATGTAGCGCAAAGGAGTGGAACGAAGCATGAATGAGCGGTTGTCTGTTTTTCTCCATGTACATGGATCAGCAGTAGAGGCCAAGTATATAAGTACTTGACCGAACTCCACACTCCACTCTTCGTGTACGGAGAGCCATGTCACCTTCTCGCCGCTGCAGCATGGGAGGACGGCTGGTTCACGTGACCCTCCAGCTGGGGGATCCATGGTGGCTGACCGTCGAGCTCGAGGCAGAGAAGTTGAGGGCAGTAGTGGCGAGATCCATGCCGGCCAACCGGGCGAAGAGGAGGTCGTCGGGGAGGGACACATCGGCAAGATCCGGTCACCACGCGACCTGAAGAGCAATAGTGATCTCCACAAGCTGTAGGCCGACGGCGTGCTCCATCCCCTGCGATGGGGTGACCATGGCGGTGGCCACAACTCCTCATGCTCGCCTCGATCTTGGCGACACACCCTGAGTGTAGGAGGCAGCAACGACCTCGACGAAATCATGGCCTCCATCCCGGAACGCAATCATGTCGCTCTAAATAAATGGATTCAATCATGTGACTCTAATTACTTCGGATTGTTATGTGCACACTAAGCGGGGTGCAGTTAGGAAAGAAAATGTTCTCTAATTAAAGTGATTGAGTGATTTAAGGTAAGGTTAATTAATTTAGATTTGATTTTTAGTGATTGTTAGTAAAGTACGATGCGTCTTTAAAATCTTTTATTTGTTTCCTTAAAATATATTATTTGTTTCCTAAAGAAATTTGCAATAATGGAAGATATCGGTTGATTTGAATAAGTTAGTAAATTTAAATCCGTGATTGCGTGCACGTTTGGAAAGTGCTGATCTCCACAAGCTGTAGGCCGACGGCGTGCTCAATCCCCTGCGATGAGGTGACCATGGCGGTGGCCACAGCTCCTCATGCTCGCCTCGATCTCGGCGACACACCCTGAGTGTAGGAGGCAGCAACGACCTCGACAAAATCATTGTCTCCATCCCGGAACGCAATCATGTCGCTCTAAATAAATGGATTCAATCATGTGACTCTAATTACTTCGGATTGTTATGTGCACATTAAGCGAGGTGCAGTTAGGAAAGAAAATATTTTCTAATTAAAGTGATTGAGTGATTTAAGGTAAGGTTAATTAATTTAGATTTGATTTTTAGTGATTATTAGTAAAGTATGATGTGTCTTTAAAATCTTTTATTTGTTTCCTTAAAATCTATTATTTGTTTCCTAAAGAAATTTGCAATAATGGAAGGTATCGGTTGATTTGGATAAGTTAGTAAATTTAGATCCGTGATTGTGTGTACGTTTGGAAAGTCCTGATTTGCAAGGAAAGAGCTGAGGGGTAAAAAACCGGTGAATAAGAAACCATCATCGAAAAAAAATCTACGACGGTTAACCTACGGAAAAAAACCGGACGAAAATGGTGGGACGAAAAAAATCTGGAAGCGAGACTACCAACTGCTCCATTAGGAGTAGAGATGAGTAACATCACACATATTAAGGCAAGATGTGTCTATAGCCTAATAAATAAAGTGTTGCATGTTATCACACATATGTTACTTCCCACTATAGAGCTAGTAACATAGACTAGTAACATGACCATGTTATTAGTCTATGTTACTATTCATTGTGGCTAGTCTAATGTTTTTTCAAAGCTAACTTTGATCACATGCAAGTTACACAAATTACAACGTCAAATTCGTAGGGGAATGAAGGTACTACTACAACGATATTGAGAAGTTTTGAACCCGGGACGGATTTGCATGCAGATTAAGCGAAAATGGGAAGTCACGAATGAATGCGCCCGGTCCAGCTCAATGGCGCAATCAATAAGCGGAGATCGCTGCCGGCGACATCAATTCGCGCATCTGCCGAGCTGGTTGGATGGATGGATGGACCAATCTGCGGATCAGGCGACACCGCCCCCGCTACCTACCACCGACCGCGTACGGTTCCCAAATCCCAGTCCCATCCACCGTCTCATCTATTCTGTGCATCCATCTCCAATCTCAGCGAAACACCGTGGAGTGCTACTACAACGCAGTTACTCCTACACATGGGGTGCAGAATTCAGAAAGCCGTTCGGCGGGCAATCATCGGTTCGGCCTTAGGAATAGTACTACCTCCGTCTAGGTGAATAAATCATTCGCGTAGTTCTAGATCATTGATTTGAGAAATTAAATATGTATTATATGTCATGAAAAGTATATCACTATATTTCTACACGGATGTAGTTTCTAAATATATATTTTTATCACATATAATACATATTTAGATAGTTAAATCGTCAACCTAAAACTACGCGAATGACTTATTCACCGAGACGGAAGTAGTAGTAGACATAGGCCAGGATAGTGGTGAACACATCCTTCGTTTAAGTCCTTGCAACAAGGACAAAAGAAAAAGAAAAAATAAGAGTGACTACGGGTCGATCGACTCCAAGCTCGTTTCAGTCGAGCCTGCTGCCGGGCGACGACCTCATGTGATGAGCAACCATCTGCATTAATTCCTATTTAGTCTTGCCCCTACGTATATACTATTTCTACATGGTTTTGGGTAAATTTATATGAGCTCTCAGGTGCCCGTGAATTTTATATCAATATTAAAATCAAAAAATACCAAAAAAAGTAAAATAACCTGGAGTTTGGTGGATCCAACCTGGTCGACCATTCTACTCGCGCGTGAAGTTTCGTGAGGAAATGGCATTTTCGCGAACAAAAAATACAGTTTGACCTACGATCCATTCAAACATTTTTTTATTTAGTTGAATATTTTTTTACTGTGAATACCACTGATTTCATTTCTTCACGAAACTTCACACGGGTGTAAAATGGTCGACCAGGTTTCATACCCCAAAATTCCAGCTTTTTTTATTTTCCTGGCTCTTCTTAAATTTTATAATTCATGTAGGGTTCACGCGCACGCAAGAGCTCCAAATTCGTGTCCCACAGTTCTGCCCTTACACTAGTACTCCTACATAGTCCCGCCACTACATAGTAATTTATAGAAGCACATCTTCATATGTGCTAGCTTGGCATGTTAGTTGGCTAGCTACCTGAATGCGTGACCGCACGCGCTAGCGACTCTGGTCTCGTTGGTAAGAAACATCGCCTTGGTCGGGAGTATTTCTCTAAATGCTACACCTATATGGATATTGCTTCCAATCTCCCGTTTCGTCAAAAACATAGCCCCGGTTGGGAGTGTTACTTGGAAAATGCCACAACTACATGGATACTTCTGATCTCCCTTCTAGTTGGTCAAAAGCATCGCCACGGTCGGCAACATTTCTCTAAATATACTACACCTACATGGATATTGCTACCGATGTCCTTTCTTGTTGATCAAAAACATCGCCACGGTCAGGGGTGTCTTTAAAAATGATATACCTACAATGATATTAACACTGCTCATCTTTATAGTGAGACATGGCTTTTTTCCAACCACACAACTCCCCTATTGCCTAAGTATTCTTAGAATACCACAAAAATATCGTGGTTTTAATTGCACCTTTTTATACTTCAAATTTTATAAATCAAATAATGAAAAAAATTGGACACACTTTATATGGAAATTGTGTTTTTATAATATGCAAGAATAAGCATATAATAGTGAGAGTTCCGCCAAAAAATATTCTAGTGGCATTGTTATTACCCTTAAATAAGAATGAAAACAAAATCAATAGCTAAAAAATCAAAATAATGAAGTTTTATAAGAAATAATGAATTAGTGGCAGTGAAATTATCCTTAAAGAAGAAAGAAAATGAAATACAAAATAAAATAAAATAAAGTACTATAAGGAATAATGAATTAGTGACATTGGTATTACCCTTAAAGAAGAAAGAAAAGGAAAGGAAACTAAAAAAATTAAAAAAAGGACTAGGTATGCTCCCGTTGCAACACACGACCTATTAGCTAGTACGTATATAATAGCGCGATTTTTTAAAAAGGGGAGTTTCCTAAGAAGGAATGAACTAGTGGCACTTATATTACCATCAAATACGAAAGAAAATGAAATAAAAAACTAAAACAAAAGCAAACTACTAAACTTTTCTAAGAAAGAATGAATTAGTGGCTTTGGTATTACCCTTTATTAAGAAAACAAAAAAGTAAAAAAAATCAAAATTATGAAGTTTTCTCATGAATAATGAATTAGTGGCATTGGTATCACCATTAAAGAAGAAATGAAAACTAAAATAAAAACAAAGTAATATTTTAAAAAGAATGAACTAGTGGCTTTGGTATTACCCTTTAAGAAGAGAGAAAATGAAATAAAAGCAAACAAAATCAGAATGTTGAAGTTTTCTAAGGAAGAATGAATTAGTGACATTGGTACTACCCTTTAAAAAGAAATAAAATGGAAAATTAAAACAAATAATGACAAAATATGCATGCAGTTTGATAGAAAAAATCTTTTTTTATAATATGCAAGAATAAGCATTGGTAGTACCCTGAATGAAGAAATAAAATGAAATGAAAAATAATAATAATAATAATGAAGTTTTCCGAGATGAATAAATTACTGGCATTAGTACTAGGCTTTAAGAAGAAGAAAAATAAAAAAATGTTGCACACAACTTTGCACTGAAATTGCACTTTTTATAGTATGCAAAAAATAATGATATAATAATGCAGTTTCTACATATATTTTATAATATATGTGTATACATTTACATTCACCCATCATCAAAAAATACCCACAAAGGAAACATAAATTAATTAATAAAGAAAAAAAGAATAAATACATAAAAACAGAAAAGATCAACCCAAATGATAACGCCCAGACGTGAGACACAAAGCAATTCCTCCCACACATTTTTTGATGGCAACTTCAGTTGTGTAGCATGACAACTTTCTGTTTGGATGGAAAGTTTCAGTTTTTTTTAGATTTGTTTTTTTGGATGGCAACGGTAGTGTAAAAAACGTGTGGGTGGTGTTACTACATGCCACACGTGTGGTAGTTATCGGGGTCCAAGAACAAAGGGATAGAGGGGAGGGCTACGTCGCACATGTAATCGTTTCAACGCGTTAAGGGATTGACTGAACTAAATATGCGGTTACTCTAAAACCCTAGCCCAAAACAATTGACATAACAACATAGAAAAAAAGGAGCATATATCTCAACACAGAAACCAACAACCAAAAAATTTGACTAGCCAAAAATCAATCTTTAGTCAAATTACATATAGCTATAGTGATGCCACAAATACCCATGCAAAAGAGAGAGAAAATGGCTGAAAATAAGAAAGCAAAAGCAAAAACACATACGAACATAAAGACATGCAATGTGTAACGAGCTTCAAGCACAATAAAAAATACCGTACCAATCTAAAGAAGACAAAACCAACATATAAGAGTTGTCCACATGGGTACTTTAGATGAGGATGCAGAGAGAAAATATGCTATGTCTACACCACATTTTTAACCACTTGATAGTATTTATCCATGTTTAGCTACGCAAGTCTTGGTGGTATTTATCCACCTTTACCTATGCAATCAATCGATGCCCATCATTGTGCCTTGTTAGACTCAAAAGGTTTCTAATGGATTGATGGCGAATGGAAGTTCAAGTGGTGTGCCTATATTCCTATAAGTGGGAAGTTTAGTTCTACATTACCAATCTTGAGAAGTCTAGGGCAACCCATAAGGGTTGTCCACATGAGTACTCTAGAAGGGAATGCAAAGAGAAGATATGATATGTGTGCTACATATGTGATCACTTGATAGCATTTATTCACTTTGAACTACACATGTTCTTTGCATATGTAGAATTATATTAATACTAGCATATGCACTATTCTCAACATATCTTGTGTCACCAACACTCCTATTCTAACTGTTGGATCTTTGTCTCCCTTCATAATGAGAAACCTAGAGAAAAAATAACCCATTGTCATTAAAGAAACCACACATGCTTTTTACGCGGAGTTGGTCCATATCACAAACTATATCTTTGGCACAATATACCAAGAAAACATGTCCTATGCTCCCCGGGTAGCTTTACCTTGCCAACTCACCCTTCTTAGATGTCTATATGTCAGGACGCGGATTTTGTCAGCACGGGCTCACATGGGCTCGAATGAACAGTAAAATAGTAAAAAATAGTTTTTTTAAAAACATGAGTTTTTTGACCAAACATAGATGCGTGTTTCACGTGCGTGCAAATTTTCGTGGTGGAATGACATTCGTGGAAGTTAGCTGCATGCAAATTTTCGTGATTGAATGCCATTCGTGGAAGTCACCCGCATCAATGTTTGTTGTATTTTTTAAAACTATTTTCATGGTTTTACTCTTCATCTAAGCTAACATAAGCTCATGCTCAGAAGAGGACTTACAAGCAAATTATCTCTTTCATATTCTTAGTTGGTGGCGTTACCGCTCCACATTCGAGCTTTGCTTCAAGGCTGCTCCGCCCTCCGGCTGACATTTTCCTCTAAGCTTGAGGTGCACTAGAATTAATTCCATGGATGATGACTCGCATCTAGAACTCCAACTCATCAGCCTCTGGCTTATTGATCCCTTAGTCTCAAGAAAGGAGGAGGGAAGCATTGTAGAACAACAAAGGAAATGGTTTTAGAGTAATGAAATAATACAATATACGTATTTGCTACTTCCTGAACGGCTAGAAATTGTTTTTCGGGTGAGCGGGGGAGGGCTAATTTTTTTAGCCCTTGTTGCCCTTGTTTCAATAGTTGAATCTATGTCTCCCTTCACAATGAGAAAACCTAGAGCAAAAATAACCCATTGTCATTATAGAAATCACAAATGCTTTTTACTTGGACTTGTGGAATATCACACACTATAAATGTGTCTGATGCATCCATGTAGCATTACGTTGTCAACTCGCCATTCTATATGTCAGCCTGCAGATTATCACTTTCATATTGTTAGTTGGCGGTGTTACCACTCCACATTCATGCTTGCTTCAAGCGTTGCTCCACCCACCGACCGACATTTTCCTCAAACTTGAGGAGCACTAGAATTAATTCTATGGATGGTGACTCGCACCTAGAATCCAACTCATCAGCCTATGGGTTATTGATCCCTTAGTTGCAAGGAAGGAGGAGGGAAGTATATTGTAGAACAACAAAGAAATTTGCTTCGAGGCACCCAAATAATAGATATATACAAAATGCAGGTTCGCTACTTCTGGAACGGCCGAGAAGTTGATTTTAATTTTGCGGAAAGGGCTATAAAATTGCAATTCAGTGGTGCATATCTTCGACTTGGAAATGAAAATGAAATTTTATTGATGATAGTCTTGATAAATCGACATACACTCATTTAGTTTCAGAGATTAAGTATCTACTTGTTGGTAGAGAGTTTGTTCCTTTAAAAATTTCTAGAGCTCAAAACGGAGTAGCAGATCGCCTGGTGAACTATGATAGAATAGAGTGTAGCACGGCTTGTTGGCTACAGGTTTGCCCACCTTATATCAATGAGATTTTGCCAGCTGACTGTAACTCTGCATCTATGAAATAAAACTCTTTATCCTCGCAAAATAAATAAATAATGGACACTGTCTAATCAAATAATCAAACCCCTATCCAAGTGAAAGGAAGTGCCCACCACACAAACATGGTCTCAGCCGTACAAGTGCACCTATCCCGGCCGGCCCGGGCTGCCTGAACCCAAAACCCCAAGCCGAGCGCGCGCTCATCTATAAATCGCGCTCGAACATCACAGCGAGGCATCATCATACGCCCACGCTCACCACTTGGCTCACTGTCGTACTCGGTACCCTACAGCGCCGAAAGAGCTGCCAAGGGGCTCCGTCGTCCATGGACGTGCCGACCGCCGGTGGAGCCGCCGCCGCCGCACCGCAGCGCAGGGCCTGGGAGTGGGAGGGCCGGGTGGTGTCCCCGGTGCCGGCGGCGACGGCGGACGAGGCGTGGGCGCTGCTGTCAGACTTCCTGGCGTTCCACAAGTGGCACCCGCGCGTGGCGGTGTGCCGCCTGGCGTCGGCGTCGCCCTCCGGCGCCGCGGCGGCGCCCGGGTGCGTGCGCTACTGCGAGGGCACCCCGCCGGGCGACGGGGCGCCCGCCGACTGGGCGCACGAGACGCTCCTGGAGCACGACCAGGCCCGCCGCTTCTTCCGCTACGAGATGAACGACAACAACATGGGGTTCGGCGCCTTCTTCGCCGCCTTCCGCGTCGTCCCCGCCGCCCACGCGGCCGGCGGGTGCGAGCTGCGGTGGGAGTTCGAGTGCGAGCCCGTGCGGGGCACGCCCAAGGAGGCGCTCGAGGCGCGGCTGCAGGCCGGGCTCGACGGCATGGCCGCGCGCGTGCACGAGCACCTCATGTCCGCGCGCGCTGCCGTCGCCGCAGCCGCGCCGGCCCCCGCCGTGGCCGCAGGGCTGGAGGCCGCCGACGAGCTCAAGCTCGACAACTCCATCGCGGCCTGAGCTCTGAGCAGTGAGCACTCGATGTACGCACACGGTTCCACGTCTGCGTGCACGTACCGACGACGCACGTACGGTTGGTTGTGATCTCGTCCCGTTTCTTTCTCGCGGTACTACGTACGTTGTCCGATGATATTTTCTCTTTGTTCTGTTCTGGCCCTTCTGGGCCTTTGTCGGTTTGCCGTTATGTATGTGCGGCTACGTACCGTTTACTACAGTACGGTAGTGCCCTTATATATACAGCTGTACCGGGAATAAATGTATGATATTACTCGTAATATATGCAAGTGATCAGTGCATGTGCAGTCTTTTACAATCTTATCACGTACTCACCCGGCTGCATGTGTTACATAACTTTCGAGCAAATTATAGGAGTATATTTTTACCTAGCACGTTACGTTAAAAGTAATCTTTCTATTCACTTTTGTATGTTGTTTTAGACGGCTGAAATTGAACTGTTTTAGATGATATTATAATAAATGTCTAAAACCTCTTATAAAAGTGAACGAAAGGAGTACTATAAATACTACTCCCTCCGTAAATTAATGTAAGAGTGTTTAGATTACTATTTTAGTGATCTAAACGCTTTTATATTAGTTTACAGAGGGAGTACTAGTCTACCTCGTTTCAATGTTTAGACTGCATCTCGATGTTTGTTGAGTGGGCTAGAGACGGCGTTTTTGTCAACTACAGAATGCCTATGATGGCTTTGTTTATCCCAAAATTTAGTGACTCGATCTTTCAGAGGTGCCCATAGGGTATAAGGTATACGTGTGTACCTGTTGATCAGGTAAGTGTACTGTGTTTTAGAAAAGAGTTAGGATCTTGTTGTTTAGCTCCTTGCTAACCTTGTACAGTGGACATGTTTTCCATACACAAAATATATAGTATGTTTAGGTTAAACCCGTCTAAAGAATTTTTAAAAAATACAGCAGGAGTTCCTACAGTTTCGCCTAAAGAATTCATGGATCACAGAACTCCGTCGAAAAACAAGACGGATCAAGCATGGCCGCCGTGACGGGGCCCAAACCACGCCAAACTCGCCCGTTCCCTCCCATTCCTCCCGGAGAGACCTCAGGGGTCAGATCGGCGAGATGCCCCGCTTATCTCGTCCCCGTCTTATCGCGCAATCGGGCTGCCGGCTCAGCGCGCAGGCGCCACACACACCACACGCACACAGCTCACCAGCCGCGGCCTGCACCGGAACCGCGCATGTGCAGGCAAAAAAAAAAAAAAGCTAGAGTTATTGCAGCGGCTCGGCCTCTGCGGACATGGTCAGGCACGTAGGCCATCTGTGGCGTACGTATGTTTCAGGCTCCGGCTTCTCGTGTGACGTACGTGATGCGCCGCGCCAGGGGGGTGAGGAGGAGCGGCTCCAGCGTCTCATTTTCGCCGAAAACGAGGCCACGCCACATTGCCACGCCAGGTCCATACGAACTCAGGCCTCGGCGTCTGTGGCACAGTTTTCTCTCGGCCTCTGTGGTGCAGTTTCCGGGTTGAAAGTAAACAAATCCGTCGGTCTCAGACTGCTCCTGCTACGCCCTCACGGTATCGTTGTCGACTCTTGCCTTGAGGTTTGCTGCATCAACAACAACCCACCGCGATCTTGGGGCCATACAAACTGTGCCACAGTTGTTGGATTGTAACTAAAGTTTCTACGGGGCAGGGACAAATACATCGTTCTCAAATTTGTACCACCGCCTTCACGGTGTGCGCTGTCGCCTCTAGGCCCTCTACCTTGGAAAGCAGAGATCACGTGGACGCTCGCGGACAAGGGCGAGGACGCATGCTCTTGGAATGAGACGAAATCGAATTCATGATGACTAGGCCGAGACATGGAATGGGCCTTTTTTTGTCCACTCTTTCGGTGCACAAGACAAGTGTCAAAATTTAAGGACCTCCTCTCCCTTTCTTCCCTTTGGGCCGAAACAACTTTGCCTAAAAAACTGACAGACTAAACATATGTATTTTACAAAAAAACGATTTCTCAAAAATAAAAAAAGTTCATAATATTTCTCAAAACATTTAGTAGATTTTGGAAAAAAGTAAATATAAAATTTTACTTATGTTCATGGATTTTATAAAATGATCAGGCATTTTTATAGACATTTAAAGATGTTAACAATTCAGAAAAAACTTCATTTATTTCCAGAAATTCATCACATTTTTAAATCATGAATTTTTTAAAATGTGCACGATTAAAAAATACATAGTTTTTTTGCAAATGTTTACAAACTTAAAATGTTCATAAAATTAGAAACTAAAAATAAGAAGAAAAACTAAAAAAGGGACAAAAACTATCCGAGTTTGATCCGATCATTGGCTGCGTGTCTTTATCACCTTGCATTTTTTTGCAACATCAATTGTGTTGCAGAAGTCCTCCTGCAACAACACCCATATTGTAAAAATGTTGGGACAAAAAAATCTATAACATCATCTGTGTTGCAGAAGTCCTTCCGCAACATCACTCATGTTGCAAAAAAGTTTGGGCGAAAAAAAATTCTGCCACAAAACCTCTGTTGCAAATATTTCTGCAACATGAGGTATGTTACAATGGGTTCTGCAACACTCCCTTTGTTGCAAAGATGAGGAAAGGGTTGGACCATGATTGCGCCAGATTAAACAATTCTGGAGGCGGCGCCGCTGGTCGACGCGTAGCGTTGCCCTTTTGCTACTACTATCTGTTGGGGATCGTAACAGAAATTTAAAATTTTCTACGCATCACCAAGATCAATCTATCGAGTAATCTAGCAACGAGGGGAAGAAGAGTGCATCTACATACCCTTGTAGATCGCTAAGCGGAAGCGTTACAAGAACGCGAATGAAGGAGTCGTACTCGTAGCGATTCAGATTGCAGTTGATTCCGATCTAAGCGCCGAACCACGGCGCCTCCGTGTTCAACACACGTGCAGTCCGGTGACGTCTCTCATGCCTTGATCCAGCAAGGAGAAAGGGAAAGGTTGGGGAAGACTCCGTCCAGCAGCAGCACGACGGCGTGGTGGTGGTGGAGGAGCGCGGGACTCCAGCAGGGCTTCACTACGAGAGACGAGGAGGGAGAGGGGTAGGGCTGCGCCAACAGGGGAAGAACTTCGTGTGTTGGGCTGCCCCTTTGCCTCCACTATATATAGGGGGAGAGGGAGGGCTGCGCCCTCACCTAGGGTTTCCACCCTAGGGGTGGCGGCAGCCCCAATCCCCATCTGGGGTGGCGGCCAAGTGAGGGAAAGAGGGAGGCGCACCAGGCATGGGCCTTAGGGCCCATCTGCCCTTAGGGTTTGCCCCCTCTTCTCTCTAGGCGCATGGGCCTTGATGGGGAGGCGCCCCAGCCCACCTAGGGGCTGGTCCCTTCTCACACTTGGCCCATGTATGCCTTCGGGGCCCGTGGCCCCTCCCGGTGGACCCCCGGACCCCTCCGGTGGTCCCCGTACACTACCGGCGATGCCCGGAACACTTCCGGTGGCCAAAACCATACTTCCTATATATCAATCTTTACCTCCGGACCATTCCGGAACTCCTCGTGACGTCCGGGATCTCATCCGGGACTCCGAACAACATTCGGTAACCGCGTACATACTTTCCCTATAACTGTAGCGTCATCGAATCTTAAGTGTGTAGATCCTACGGGCTCGGGAGTCATGCAGACATGGCCGAGACAACTCTCCGGCCAATAACCAAAAGCGGGATCTGGATACCCATGTTGGCTCCCACATGCTCCACGATGATCTCATCGGATGAACCACGATGTCAAGGATTCAATCAATCCCGTATGCAATTCCCTTTGTCTATCGGTACGATACTTGCCCGAGATTCGATCGTCGATATCCCCATACCTTGTTCAATCTCGTTATCGGTAAGTCTCTTTACTCGTTCCGTAACACATCATCCCGTGATCAACTCCTTGGTCACATTGTGCACATTATGATGATGTCCTACCGAGTGGGCCCAGAGATACCTCTCCGTTACATGGAGTGACAAATCCCAGTCTCGATTCGTGCCAACCCAACAGACACTTTCGGAGATACCCGTAGTGCACCTTTATAGCCACCCAGTTACGTTGTGACGTTTGGCACACCCAAAGCACTCCTACGGTATCCGGGAGTTGCACAATCTCATGGTCTAAGGAAATGATACTTGACATTAGAAAAGCTTTAGCATACAAACTACACGATCTTGTGCTAGGCTTAGGATTGGGTCTTGTCCATCACATCATTCTCCTAATGATGTGATCCCGTTATCAACGACATCCAATGTCCATGGTCAGGAAACCGTAACCATCTATTGATCAACAAGCTAGTCAACTAGAGGCTTACCAGGGACATGGTGTTGTCTATGTATCCACACATGTATCTGAGTTTCCTATCGATACAATTCTAGCATGGATAATAAACGATTATCATGAACAAGGAAATATAATGATAACCAATTTATTATTGCCTCTAGGGCATATTCCCAACAGTCTCCCACTTGCACTAGAGTCAATAATCTAGTTCACATCGCCATGTGATTAACACTCACAGGTCACATCGCCATGTGACCAACATACAAAGAGTTTACTAGACTCAACAATCTAGTTCACATCACTATGTGATTAACACTCAATGAGTTCTGGGTTTGATCATGTTATGCTTGTGAGAGAGGTTGTAGCCAACGGGTCTGCAATATTCAGATCCCTATGTATTTCGCAAAACTTTATGTCATATCGTAGATGTTGCTACCATGTTCCACTTGGAGCTATTCCAAATTGTTGCTCCATTATACGTATCCAGTATCTCTACTCAAAGCTATCCGGATAGGTGTTAAGCTTGCATCGACATAACTCTTTACGTCGAACTCTTTATTACCTCCATAACCGAGAAACATTTCCTTATTCCTCTAAGGATAATTTTGACCGCTATCTGGTGATCCACTCCTAGATCACCTTTGTACCCTCTTGCCAGACATGTGGCAAGGCACACATCAGGTGGGTACTCAGCATGGCATACCGTATAGAGCCTATGACAAAAGCATGGGGGGCGACCTTCGTCCTTCCTCTTGTAGGGGAACATAGTAATTTCAAAATTTTCCTACGCACACGCAAGATCATGGTGATGCATAGCAACGAGAGGGGAGAGTGTTGTCCATGTACCCTCGTAGACCGAAAGCATAAGTGTTATAACAACGCGGTTGATGTAGTCGTACGTCTTCACGGCCCGACCGATCAAGCACCGAAACTACGGCACCTCCGAGTTCTAGCACACGTTCAGGTCGATGACGATCCCCGGACTTCGATCCAGCAAAGTGTCGGGGAAGAGTTCCGTCAGCACGACGGTGTGGTGAAGATCTTGATGTTCTACCATCGCAGGGCTTCGCCTAAGCACCGCTACAATATTATCGAGGATTATGGTGGAGGGGGGCACCGCACACGGCTAAGAGATCTCAAGGATCAATTGTTGTTTCTAGAGGTGTCCCCTGCCCCCGTATATAAAGGAGCAAGAGGAAGGGGTGGCCGGCCATGATGAGGCGCGCCAGGGAGGAGTCCTACTCCTACCGGGAGTAGGACTCCCTCATTTTCCTTGTCCAAGTAGGAGAGGGGGAAGGAAGGGAGAGAGAAGAGGAAGGAAAGGGGGGGGGTGCCGCCCTTCCTCCTTGTCCAATTCGGACTAGGGGGAGAAGGGGCGCGCGGCCTGCCCTAGCCGCCCCTCCTCTTCTCCACTTTAGGCCCATGAGGCCCATTAACCCCCGGGGGGTTCCGGTAACCCCCCGGTACTCCGGTTTTATCCGAAACTTTCCCGGAACACTTCCGGAGTCCGAATATAGTCGTCCAATATATCAATCTTTATGTCTCGACCATTTCGAGACTCCTCGTTATGTCCGTGATCATATCCGGGACTCCGAACTAACTTCGGTACATCAAAACTAATAAACTCATAATATAACTGTCATCAAAACCTTAAGCGCGCGGACCCTACGGGTTCGAGAACAATGTAGACATGACCGAGACACGTCTCCTATCAATAACCAATAGCGGAACCTGGATGTTCATATTGGTTCCCACATATTCTACGAAGATCTTTTATCGGTGAGACCGCATAACAACATACGTTGTTCCCTTTGTCATCGGTATGTTACTTGCCCGAGATTCGTTCGTTGGTATCTCAATACCTAGTTCAATCTCGTTGCCGGCAAGTCTCTTTACTCATTCCGTAATACATCATCTTGCAACTAACTCATTAGTTGCATTGCTTTCAAGGCTTAGGTGATGTGCATTACCGAGAGGGCCCAGATATACCTCTCTGACAATCGGAGTGACAAATCCTAATCTCGAAATATGCCAACCCAACATATACCTTTGGAGACACCTGTAGAGCACCTTTCTAATCACCCAATTACGTTGTGACGTTTGGTAGCACACAAAGTGTTCCTCCGGTAAACGGGAGTTGCATAATCTCATAGTCATAGGAACATGTATAAGTTATGAAGAAAGCAATAGCAACATACTAAACGATCGGGTGCTAAGCTAATGGAATGGGTCATGTCAATCACATCATTCTCCTAATAACGTGATCCCGTTAATCAAATGACAACACATGTCTATGGTTAGGAAACATAACCATCTTTGATTAATGAGCTAGTCAAGTAGAGGCATACTAGTGACTTTTAGTTTCTCTATGTATTCACACAAGTATTATGTTTCCGTATAATACAATTCTAGCATGAATAATAAACATTTATCATGATATAAGGAAATAAAATAATAACATTATTATTGCCTCTAGGGCATATTTCCTTCAGTCTCCCACTTGCACTAGAGTCAATAATCTAGATTACACAGTAATGATTCTAACACCCATGGAGCTTTGGTGTTGATCATGTTTTGCTCGTGGAAGAGGCTTAGTCAATGGGTCTGCAACATTCAGATCCGTATGTATCTTGCAAATCTCTATGTCTCCCACCTGGACTAGATCCCGGATGGAATTGAAGCATCTCTTGATGTGCTTGGTTCTCTTGTGAAATCTGGATTCCTTTGCCAAGGCAATTGCACCATTATTGTCATAAAAGATTTTCATTGGACCCGATGCACTAGGTATGACACCTAGATCGGATATGAACTCCTTCATCCAGACTCCTTCGTTTGCTGCTTCCGAAGCAGCTATGTATTCCGCTTCACATGTAGATCCCGCCACAACGCTTTGTTTAGAACTGCACCAACTGACAGCTCCACCGTTTATTGTAAACACGTACCCGGTTTGCGATTTAGAATCGTCCGGATCAGTGTCAAAGCTTGCATCAACGTAACCATTTACGATGAGCTCTTTGTCACCCTCATATATGAGAAACATATCCTTAGTCCTTTTCAGGTATTTCAGGATGTTCTTGACCGCTGTCCAGTGATCCACTCCTGGATTACTTTGGTACCTCCCTGCCAGACTTATAGCAAGACACACATCAGGTCTGGTACACAGCATTGCATACATGATAGAGCCTATGGCTGAAGCATAAGGAACATCTTTCATTTTCTCTCTATCTTCTGCATTGGTCGGGCATTGAGTCTTACTCAATTCCACACCTTGTAACACAGGCAAGAATCCTTTCTTTGCTTGATCCATTTTGAACTTCTTCAAAACTTTGTCAAGGTATGTGCTTCGTGAAAGTCCAATTAAGCGTCTTGATCTACCTTGATAGATCTTAATGCCCAATATGTAAGCAGCTTCACCGAGGTCTTTCATTGAAAAACTCTTATTCAAGTATCCCTTTATGCTATCCAGAAATTCTATATCATTTCTGATTAGTAATATGTCATCTACATATAATATCAGAAATGCTACAGAGCTCCCACTCACTTTCTTGTAAATACAGGCTTCTCCAAAAGTCTGTACAAAACCAAATGCTTTGATCACACTATCAAAGCGTTTATTCCAACTCCGAGAGGCTTGCACCAGTCCATAATGTTGGGTTTTGTAGTAATTTCAAAAAAAATTCTACGCGCACACAGGATCATGTGATGCATAGCAACGAGAGGAGAGTGTTGTCTACGTACCCAACGCAGACCGACTGCGGAAGCGATGACACGATGTAGAGGAAGTAGTCGTACGTCTTCACGATCCAACCGATCAAGTACCGAAACTACGGCACCTCCGAGTTCGAGCACACGTTCAGCTCGATGACGGTCCCCGGACTCCGATCCAGCAAAGTGTCGGGGAAGAGTTTCGTCAGCACGACGGCGTGGTGACGATCTTGATGAACTACAGTAGCAGGGCTTCGCCTAAACTCCGCTACAGTATTATCGAGGAATATGGTGGCAGGGGGCACCGCACACAGCTAAGGAATCGATCACGTGGATCAACTTGTGTCAACTTGTGTGTTTAGAGGTGCCCCTGCCTCAGTATATAAAGGAGCCAAGGGGGGAGGTGGCGCCGGCCAGGAGGAGGTGGCGCAGGAGGAGTCCTACTCCTACCGGGAGTAGGACTCCCCCCCCAATCCTATTCCAACTAGGATTCCCAAGGGGGAAAGAGGGAGAGGGGTGGCCGGCCACCTCTCCTAGTCCTAATAGGACTAGGGGAAGGGGGGAGGCGCGCAGCCCCCTTGGGCTGCCCCTTTCTCCTTTCCACTAAGGCCCATGAAGGCCCATATGGTTCCTGGGGGGTTCCGGTAACCTCCCGGTAACCCGGTAAAATCCCGATTTCACCCGGAACACTTCCGATGTCCAAACATAGACTTCCAATATATCAATCTTTATGTCTCGACCATTTCGAGACTCCTCGTCATGTCCGTGATCACATCCAGGACTCCGAACAACCTTCGGTACATCAAAATGCATAAACTCATAATATAACTGTCATCGTAACCTTAAGCGTGCGGACCCTACGGGTTCGAGAACAATGTAGACATGACCGAGACACGTCTCTGGTCAATAACCAATAGCGGGACCTGGATGCCCATATTGGCTCCTACATATTCTACGAAGATCTTTATCGGTCAGACCGCATAACAACATACGTTGTTCCCTTTGTCATCGGTATGTTACTTGCCCGAGATTCGATCGTCGGTATCCAATACCTAGTTCAATCTTGTTACCGGCAAGTCTCTTTACTCGTTCTGTAATACATCATCTCACAACTAACATATTAGTTGTAATGCTTGCAAGGCTTATGTGATGTGTATTACCGAGAGGGCCCAGAGATACCTCTCCGACAATCGGAGTGACAAATCCTAATCTCGAAATACGCCAACCCAACATCGACCATTGGAGACACCTGTAGTACTCCTTTATAATCACCCAGTTACGTTGTGACGTTTGGTAGTACCCAAAGTGTTCCTCCGGTAAACGGGAGTTGCATAATCTCATAGTCATAGGAACATGTATAAGTCATGAAGAAAGCAATAGCAACATACTAAACGATCGGGTGCTAAGCTAATGGAATGGGTCATGTCAATCAGATCATTCTACTAATGATATGACCTCGTTAATCAAATAACAACTCATTGTTCATGGTTAGGAAACATAACCATCTTTGATTAACGAGCTAGTCAAGTAGAGGCATACTAGTGACACTCTGTTTGTCTATGTATTCACACATGTATTATGTTTCCGGTAAATACAATTCTAGCATGAATAATAAACATTTATCATGATTATAAGGAAATAAATAATAACTTTATTATTGCCTCTAGGGCATATTTCCTTCAGTCTCCCACTTGCACTAGAGTCAATAATCTAGTTCACATCGCCATGTGATTTAACAGCAATAGTTCACATCACCATGTGATTAACACCCATAGTTCACATCGATATGTGATCAACACCCAAAGGGTTTTACTAGATTCAGTCATCTAGTTCACATCGCTATGTGATTAACACCCAAGGAGTACTAAGGTGCGATCATGTTTTGCTTGTGAGAGAATCTTAGTCAACGGGTCTGTCACATTCAGATCCGTAAGTATTTTGCAAATATTTATGTCAACAATGCTCTGTACGGAGCTACTCTAGCTAATTGCTCCCACTTTCAATATGTATCCAGGTTGAGACTTAGTGTCATCTGGATCAGTGTAAAAGTTTGTACTGATGTAACTTTTACAACAAACTCTTTTATCACCTCCATAATCGAGAAACATCTCCTTAGTCCTTACTAAGGATATTCTTGACCAATGTCCAGTGATCTACTCCTAGATCACTATTGTACTCTCTTGCCAAATTCAGAGCAAGGTATACAATAGGTCTGGTACATAGCATAGCATACTTTATAGAACTTATGACTGAGGCACAGGGAATGACTTTTCATTCTCTTTCTATTTTCTGCTGTGGTCGGGATTTGAGTCTTACTCAATTTCATACCTTTGCAACACAGGCAAGAACTCTTTCTTTGACTGTTCCATTTTGAACTATTTCAATAATCTTGCCAAGGTATGTACTCATTGAAAATCTTATCAAGCGTCTTGATCTATCTCAATAGATCTTGATGCTCAATATGTAAGTAGCTTTTACTGAGGTCTTTTCCTTTTAAGGAACTCCTTTAAAACACTCCTTTATGCTTTGCAGAAAAATTCTACATCATTTCTGATCAACAATATGTCACTCACATATACTAATCAGAAAGGTTGTAGTGCTCCCACTCACTTTATTGTAAATACAGGCTTCATCGTAAGTCCATATAAAACTATATGCTTTGATCAACTCATCAAAGCGTATATTCCAACTCCGAGATGCTTGTACCAGTCCACAGATGGATCACTGGAACTTGCACATTTTGTTAGCACCTTTAGGATTGACAAAACCTTCTGGTTGTATCATATACAACTCTTCTTTAATAAATCCATTAAGGAATGCAGTTTTGTTTATCCATTTGCCGGATTTCATAAAATGCGGCAATTGCTAACATGATTCCGACAGACTTAAGCATAGATACGAGTGAGAAACTCTCATCGTAGTCAACACCTTGAACTTGCCGAAAACCTTTTTGCGACAAGTCGAGCTTTGTAGACAGTAACATTACCATCAGCGTCAGTCTTCTTCTTAAAGATCCATTTATTCTCAATTGCTTGCCGATCATCGGGCAAGTCAACCAAAGTCCATACTTTGTTCTCATACATGGATCCCATCTCAGATTTCATGGCTTCAAGCCACTTTGCGGAATCTGGGCTCACCATCGCTTCCTCATAGTTCGTAGGTTCATCATGGTCTAGTAACATGACTTCCAGAACATGATTACTACACCACTTTGGTGCGGATCTTACTCTGGAAGACCTACGAGGTTCTGTAGTAACTTGATCTGAAGTTTCATGATCAATATCATTAGCTTCCTCACTAATTGGTGTATTTGTCACAGGAACTAATTTCTGTGATGAACTACTTTCCAATAAGGGAGTAGGTACAGTTACCTTATCAAGTTCTACTTTCCTCCCACTCACTTCTTTCGAGAGAAACTCATTCTCTAGAAATGATCCATTCTTAGAAACGAATGTCTTGCCTTCGGATCTGTGATAGAAGGTGTACCCAACAGTTTCCTTTGGGTATCCTATGAAGACACATTTCTCCGATTTGGGTTCAAGCTTATCAGGTTGAAGTTTTTTCACATAAGCATCGCAGCCCCAAACTTTAAGAAACGACAACTTTGGTTTCTTGCCAAACCACAGTTCATAAGGCGTCGTCTCAACGGATTTTGATGGTGCCCTATTTAACGTGAATGCAGCTGTCTTTAATGCATAACCCCAAAACGATAGTGGTAAATCGGTAAGAAACATCATAGGTTGCACCATATCCAATAAAGTACAATTATGACGTTCGGACACACCATTGTGGTGTTCCAGGTGGCATGAGTAGTGAAACTATTTCACATTGTTTTTTAACTGAAGGCCAAACTCGTAACTCAAATACTCTTCTCTACGATCAGATCGTAGAAACTTTATTTTCTTGTTACGATGATTTTCAACTTCACTCTGAAATTCTTTGAACCTTTCAACTATTTCAGACTTATATTTCATCAAGTAGATATACCCATATCTGCTCAAATCATCTTGTGAAGGTCAGAAAATAACGATACTTGCCACGAGCCTTCATACTCATTGGTCTGCATACATCAGTATGTATTATTTCCAACAAGTCAGTAACTCGTTCCATTGTTCCGAAGAACGGAGTTTTAGTCATCTTGCCCAAAAGGCACGGTTCGCAAGCATCAAATGATTCATAACCAAGTGATTCCGAAAATCCATCTTTATGGAGTTTCTTCATGCGCTTTACACCGATATGACCCAAACGGCAGTGCCACAAATAAGTTGCACTATCATTATTAACTTTGCATCTTTTGGCATCAATATTATGAATATGTGTATCACTACGATCGAGATCCAATGAACCATTTTCATTGGGTGTGTAACCATATAAGGTTTTATTCATGTAAACAGAACAACAGTTTATTCTCTTACTTAAATGAATAACCGTATTGCAATAAATACGATCAAATCATATTCATGCTCAACGCAAACACCAAATAACATTTATTTAGGTTCAACACTAATCCCGAAAGAATAGGGAGTGTGCGATGATGATCATATCAATCTTGAAACTACTTTCAACACACATCATCACTTCACCCTTAACTAGTTTCTGTTTATTCTGCAACTCCCGTTTCGAGTTACTACTCTTAGCAACTGAACCAGTACCAAATACCGAGGGGTTGCTATAAACACTAGTAAAGCACACATCAAACACCTGTATATCAAATATACCCTTTTTCACTTTGCCATCCTTCTTATCCACCAAATATTTAGGGTAGTTCCGCTTCCAGTGACCATTTCCTTTGCAGTGTAAGCACTCAGTTTCAGGCTTTGGTTCAGCTTTGGGCTTCTTCGTGGGAGTGACAACTTGCTTGTCAATCTACTTGAAGTTCCCCTTTCTTTCCCTTTGCCCTTTTTCTTGAAACTAGTGATCTTGTCAACCATCAACACTTGATGCTCTTTCTTGATTTCTACCTTCGTTGATTTCAACATCACGAAGAGCTCGGAATCATTTTCATCATCCCTTGCATACTATAGTTCATCACGAAGTTCTACTAACTTGGTGATGGTGACTAGAGAATTCTGTCAATCACTATCTTATCTGGAAGTTTAACTCCCACTTGATTCAAGCGATTGAAGTACCCAGACAATCTGAGCACATGCTCACTAGTTGAGCGATTCTCCTCCATCTTTTAGCTATAGAACTTGTTGGAGACTTCATATCTCTCAACTCGGGTATTTGCTTGAAATATTAACTTCAATTCCTGGAACATCTCATATGGTCCATGACGTTCAAAACGTCTTTGAAGTCCCGATTCTAAGCCGTTAAGCATGGTGCACTAAACTATCAAGTAGTCATCATATTGAGCTAGCCAGACGTTCATAACTTCTGCATCTGCTCCTGCAATAGGTTTGTCACCTAGCGGTGCATTAAGGACATAATTCTTCTGTGCAGCAATGAGGATAAACCTCAGATCACGGATCGAATCCGCATCATTGCTACTAACATTTTTCAACACAATATTCTCTAGGAACATATCAAAATAAACATATGAAAGCAACAACGCAAGCTATTGATCTACAACATAATTTGGAAAATACTACCAGGACTAAGTTCATGATAAATTTAAGTTCAATTAATCATATTACTTAAGAACTCCCACTTAGACAGACATCTCTCTAGTCATCTAAGTGATCACGTGATCCATATCAACTAAACCATGTCCGATCATCACGTGAGATGGAGTAGTTTCAATGGTGAACATCACTATGTTGATCATATCTACTATATGATTCACGCTCGACCTTTCGGTCTCCGTGTCCCGAGGCCATATCTGTATATGCTAGGCTCGTCAAGTTTAACCTGAGTATTCTGCGTGTGCAAAAACTGGCTTGCACCCGTTGTAGATGGACGTAGAGCTTATCACACCCGATCATCACGTGGTGTCTGGGCACGACGAACTTTGGCAACGGTGCATACTCAGGGAGAACACTTCTTGATAATTTAATGAGAGATCATCTTATAATGCTACCGTCAATCAAAGCAAGATAAGATGCATAAAAAGATAAACATCACATGCAATCAATATAAGTGATATGATATGGCCATCATCATCTCGTGCTTGTGATCTCCATCTCCGAAGCACCGTCATGATCACCATCGTCACCGGCGCGACACCTTGATCTCCATCGTAGCATCGTTGTCGTCTCGCCAATCTTATGCTTTCACGACTATCACTACCGTTTAGTAATAAAGTTAAGCATTACATCGCGATTGCATTGCATACAATAAAGCGACAACCATATGGCTCCTGCCAGTTGCCGATAACTTGGTTACAAAACATGATCATCTCATACAATAAAATTCAGCATCATGCCTTGACCATATCACATCACAACATGCCCTGCAAAAACAAGTTAGACGTCCTCTACTTTGTTGTTGCATGTTTTACGTGGCTGCTACGGGCTTAAGTAAGAACCAATCTCACCTACGCATCAAAACCACAATGATAGTTTGTCAAATAGACTCCGTTTTAACCTTCGCAAGGACCGGGCGTAGCCATACTTGGTTCAACTAAAGTTGGAGAGACAGTCGCCCACAAGCCATCTCTGTGCAAAGCACGTCGAGGGAACCGGTCTCGCGTAAGCGTACGCGTAAGGTTGGTCTGGGTCGTCTCGTCCAACAATACCGCCGAACCAAAATATGACATGCTGGTAGGCAGTATGACTTGTATCGTCCACAACTCACTTGTGTTCTACTCGTGCATATAACATCAACATCAATAACCTAGGCTCGGATGCCACTGTTGGGTTTCGTAGTAATTTCAAAAAAATTTCTACGCGCACACAGGATCATGTGATGCATAGCAACGAGAGGAGAGTGTTGTCTACGTACCCAACGCAGACCGACTGCGGAAGCGATGACACGACGTAGAGGAAGTAGTCGTACGTCTTCACGATCCAACCGATCAAGTACCGAAACTACGGCACCTCCGAGTTCGAGCACACGTTCAGCTCGATGACGATCCCCGGACTCCGATCCAGCAAAGTGTCGGGGAAGAGTTTCGTCAGCACGACGGTGTGGTGACGATCTTGATGAACTACAGCAGCAGGGCTTCGCCTAAACTCCGCTACAGTATTATCGAGGAATATGGTGGCAGGGGGCACCGCACACAGCTAAGGAATCGATCACGTGGATCAACTTGTGTCAACTTGTGTGTTTAGAGGTGCCCCTGCCTCAGTATATAAAGGAGCCAAGGGGGGGAGGAGGCGCCGGCCAGGAGGAGGTGGCGCAGGAGGAGTCCTACTCCTACCGGGAGTAGGACTCCCCCCCAATCCTATTCCAACTAGGATTCCCAAGGGGGAAAGAGGGAGAGGGGTGGCCGGCCACCTCTCCTAGTCCTAATAGGACTAGGGGAAGGGGGGAGGCGCGCAGCCCCCTTGGGCTGCCCCTTTCTCCTTTCCACTAAGGCCCATGAAGGCCCATATGGTTCCCGGGGGGTTCCGGTAACCTCCCGGTAACCCGGTAAAATCCCGATTTCACCCGGAACACTTCCGATGTCCAAACATAGACTTCCAATATATCAATCTTTATGTCTCGACCATTTCGAGACTCCTCGTCATGTCCGTGATCACATCCGGGACTCCGAACAACCTTCGGTACATCAAAATGCATAAACTCATAATATAACTATCATCGTAACCTTAAGCGTGCGGACCCTACGGGTTCGAGAACAATGTAGACATGACCGAGACACGTCTCTGGTCAATAACCAATAGCGGGACCTGGATGCCCATATTGGCTCCTACATATTCTACGAAGATCTTTATCGGTCAGACCGCATAACAACATACGTTGTTCCCTTTGTCATCGGTATGTTACTTGCCCGAGATTCGATCGTCGGTATCCAATACCTAGTTCAATCTCGTTACCGGCAAGTCTCTTTACTCGTTCCGTAATACATCATCTCATAACTAACATATTAGTTGTAATGCTTGCAAGGCTTATGTGATGTGTATTACCGAGAGGGCCCAGAGATACCTCTCCGACAATCGGAGTGACAAATCCTAATCTCGAAATACGCCAACCCAACATCGACCATTGGAGACACCTGTAGTACTCCTTTATAATCACCCAGTTAGTTGTGACGTTTGGTAGTACCCAAAGTGTTCCTCCGGTAAACGGGAGTTGCATAATCTCATAGTCATAGGAACATGTATAAGTCATGAAGAAAGCAATAGCAACATACTAAACGATCGGGTGCTAAGCTAATGGAATGGGTCATGTCAATCAGATCATTCAACTAATGATGTGACCTCGTTAATCAAATAACAACTCATTGTTCATGGTCAGGAAACATAACCATCTTTGATTAACGAGCTAGTCAAGTAGAGGCATACTAGTGACACTTTATTTGTCTATGTATTCACACATGTATTATGTTTCCGGTTAATACAATTCTAGCATGAATAATAAACATTTATCATGATTATAAGGAAATAAATAATAACTTTATTATTGCCTCTAGGGCATATTTCCTTCACATAAATGGATCGCTGGAGCTTGCACACTTTGTTAGCTCCCTTTGGATCGATAAAACCTTCCGACTGCATCATATACAACTCTTCATCCAGAAATCCATTCAGGAATGCAGTTTTGACATCCATCTGCCAAATTTTATAATCATAAAATGCGGCAATTGCTAACATGATTTGGACAGACTTAAGCATCGAGACGGGTGAAAAGGTCTCATCGTAGTCAATCCCTTGAACTTGTCAAAAACCTTTTGCGACAAGTCGAGCTTTGTAGACAGTAATATTACCGTCAGCGTCAGTCTTCTTCTTGAAGATCCATTTATTCTCAATTGCTTGCCGATCATTGGGCAAGTCAACCAAAGTCCATACTTTGTTCTCATACATGGATCCCATCTCAGATTTCATGGCTTCAAGCCATTTTGCGGAATCTGGGCTCGCCATCGCTTCTTCATAGTTCATAGGTTCATCATGATCTAGTAGCATGACTTCCAGAACAGGATTACCGTACCACTTTGGTTCGGATCTTACTCTGGTTGATCTACGAGGTTCGGTAGTAACTTGTTCTGAAGTTTCATGATCATTATCACTAGCTTCCTCACTAATTGGTGTAGGTGTCACAGAAATCGGTTTCTGCGATGTACTACTTTCCAATAAGGGAGCGGGTACAATTACCTCATCAAGTTCTACTTTCCTCCCACTCACTTCTTTCGAGAGAAACTCCTTCTCTAGAAAGGATCCATTCTTAGCGACAAATGTCTTGCCTTCGGATCTGTGATAGAAGGTGTACCCAACAGTTTCCTTTGGGTATCCTATGAAGACACATTTCTCCGATTTGGGTTCAAGTTTAACAGGTTGAAGTTTTTTCACATAAGCATCGCAGCCCCAAACTTTCAGAAACGACAACTTTGGTTTCTTGCCAAACCACAGTTCATAAGGCGTTGTCTCAACGGATTTTGATGGTGCCCTATTTAACGTGAATGCGGCCGTCTCTAAAGCATAACCCCAAAACGATAGCGGTAAATCTGTAAGAGACATCATAGATCGCACCATATCAAGTAAAGTACGATTACGACATTCGGACACACCGTTACGCTGTGGTGTTCCGGGTGGCGTGAGTTGCGAAACTATTCCGTATTGTTTCAAATGTAGACCAAACTCGTAACTCAAATATTCTCCTCCACGATCAGATCGTAGAAACTTTATTTTCTTGTTACAATGATTTTCAACTTCACTCTGAAATTTTTTGAACTTTTCAAATGTTTCAGACTTATGTTTCATTAAGTAGATATACCCATATCTGCTTAAATCATATGTGAAGGTGAGAAAATAACAATATCCGCCACGAGCTTCAACATTCATTGGACCACATACATTTGTATGTATGATTTCCAACACTCTGTTGCTCTCTCCATAGTACCGGAGAACGGTGTTTTAGTCATCTTGCCCATGAGGCACGGTTGGCAAGTACCAAGTGATTCATAATCAAGTGATTCCAAAAGTCCATCAGTATGGAGTTTCTTCATGCGTTTTATACCGATATGACCTAAACGGTAGTGCCACAAATAAGTTGCACTACCATTATCAACTCTACATCTTTTGGTTTCAACATTATGAATATGTGTATCACTACTATCGAGATTCATCAAGAATAGACCATTCTTCAAGGGTGCATGACCATAAAAGATATTACTCATATAAACAGAACAACCATTATTCTCTAATTTAAATGAATAACCATCTCGCATTAAACAAGATCCAGATATAATGTTCATGCTCAAAGCTGGCACCAAATAACAATTATTTAGGTCTAATACTAATCCCGATGGTAGATGTAGAGGTAGCGTGTCGACCGCGATCACATCGACTTTGGAACCATTTCCCACGCGCATCGTCACCTCGTCCTTCGCCAGTGTTCGCTTAATCCGTAGTCCCTGTTTCGAGTTGCAAATATTAGCAACAGAACCAGTATCAAATACCCAGGGGCTACTGCAAGCTCTAGTAAGGTACACATCAATAACATGTATATCACATATACCTTTGTTCACCTTGTCATCCTTCTTATCCGCCAAATACTTCGGGCAGTTCCGCTTCCAGTGACCAGTCTGCTTGCAGTAGAAGCACTCAGTTTCAGGCTTAGGTCCAGATTTGGGTTTCTTCTCTTGAGCAGCAACTTGCTTGCTGTTCTTCTTGAAGTTCCCCTTCTTATTCCCTTTGCCCTTTTTCTTGAAACCAGTGGTTTTGTTAACCATCAACACTTGATGCTCCTTCTTGGTTTCTACCTCCGCAGCTTTCAGCATTGCGAAGAGCTCGGGAATAGTCTTATTCATCCCTTGCATATTATAGTTCATCACGAAGCTCTTGTAGCTAGGTGGCAGTGATTGGAGAATTCTGTCAATGACGCAATCATATGGAAGATTAACTCCCAATTGAATCAAGTGATTATTATACCCAGACATTTTGAGTATATGCTCACTGACAGAACTGTTCTCCTCCATCTTGCAGCTATAGAACTTATTGGAGACTTCATATCTCTCAATCCGGGCATTTGCTTGAAATATTAACTTCAACTCCTGGAACATCTCATATGCTCCATGACGTTCAAAACATCTCATATGCACACTGAACTATCGAGTAGTCATCAGCTTTGCTCTGCCAGATGTTCATAACATCTGGTGTTGCTCCAGCAGCAGGCCTGGCACCCAACGATGCTTCCAGGACGTAATTCTTCTGTGCAGCAATGAGGATAATCCTCAAGTTACGGACCTAGTCCGTGTAATTGCTACCATCGTCTTTCAACTTTGCTTTCTCAAGGAACGCATTAAAATTCAACGGAGCAACAGCACGGGCCATCTATCTACAATCAAACATAAACAAGCAAGATACTATCAGGTACTAAGTTCATGATAAATTTAAGTTCAATTAATCATATTACTTAAGAACTCCCACTTAGAAAGACATCCCTCTAATCTTCTAAGTGATTACATGATCCATAACCGATCATCACGTGAAATGGAGTAGTTTTCAATGGTGAACATTGCTATGTTGATCATATCTACTATATGGTTCACGCTCAACCTTTCAGTCTCAGTGTTCCGAGGCCATATCTGCATATGCTAGGCTCGTCAAGTTTAACCTGAGTATTCTGCGTGTGCAAAAACTGGCTCGCACCCGTTGTAGATGGACATAGAGCTTATCACACCCGATCATCACTTTGGTGTCTGGGCACGACGAACTTTGGCAACGGTGCATACTCAGGGAGAACACTACTTGATAATTAGTGAGAGATCATCTTATAATGCTACTGTCAATCAAAGCAAGATAAGATGCATAAAAGATAAACATCACATGCAATCAATATAAGTGATATGATATGGCCATCATATTCTTGTACTTGTGATCTCCATCTCCGAAGTACCGTCATGATCACCATCATCACCGGTGCGACACCTTGATCACCATCGTAGCATCGTTGTCATCTCGCCAATCTTATGCTTCCACGACTATCGCTACCGCTTAGTGATAAAGTAAAGCATTATAGCACAGTTGCATAGCATACAATAAAGCGACAACCATATGGCTCCTGCCAGTTGCCGATAACTCGGTTACAAAACATGATCATCTCATACAATAAAATTTAGCATCATGTCTTGACCATATCACATCACAACATACCCTGCAAAAACAAGTTAGACGTCCTCTACTTTGTTGTTGCAAGTTTTACGTGGCTGCTACGGGCTTAAACAAGAACCAATCTTACCTACGCATCAAAACTACAATGATAGTTTATCAAGTTGGTGATGTTTTAACCTTCGCAAGGACCGGGCGTAGCCACACTCAGTTCAACTAAAATTGGAGAAACTGACACCCGCCAGCCACCTGTGTGCAAAGCACGTCGGTAGAACCCGCCTCGCATAAGCGTACGCGTAATGTCGGTCCGGGCCGCTTCATCCAACAATACCGCCGAACCAAAGTATGACATGCTGGTAAGCAGTATGACTTATATCGCCCACAACTCACTTGTGTTCTACTCGTGCATATAACATCAACACATAAAACCTAGGCTCGGATGCCCTGTAGGGGAACGTAGTAATTTCAAAATTTTCCTACGCACACGCAAGATCATGGTGATGCATAGCAACAAGACGGGAGAATGTTGTCCACGTACCCTCGTAGACCGAAAGTGGAAGCGTTATAACAACGCGGTTGATGTAGTCGTACGTCTTCACGGTCCGACCGATCAAGCACCGAAACTACGGCACGTCCGAGTTCTAGCACACGTTCAGCTTGATGACGATCACCGGACTCCGATCCAGCAAAGTGTCGGGGAAGAGTTCCGTCAGCACGACGGCGTGGTGAAGATCTTGATGTTCTACCGTCGCAGGGCTTCGCCTAAGCACCGCTACAATATTATCAAGGATTATGGTGGAGGGGGGCACCGCACACGGCTAAGAGATCTCAAGGATCAATTGTTGTGTCTAGAGGTGCCCCCTGCCCCCGTATATAAAGGAGCAAGAGGAAGGGCTGGCCGGCCATGATGAGGCGCGCCAGGGAGGAGTCCTACTCCTACCGGGAGTAGGACTCCCTACTTTTCCTTGTCCAAGTAGGAGAGGGGGAAGGAAGGGAGAGAGAAGAGGAAGGAAAGGGGGGGCGCCGCCCCTCCCTCCTTGTCCAATTCGGACTAGGGGGAGAGGGGGCGCGCGGCCTGCCCTAGCCGCCCCTCCTCTTCTCCACTTTAGGCCCATGAGGCCCATTAACCCCCGGGGGGTTCCGGTAACCCCCGGGTACTCCGGTTTTATCCGAAACTTTCCCGGAACACTTCCGGCGTCCGAATATAGTCGTCCAATATATCAATCTTTATGTCTCGACCATTTTGAGACTCCTCGTTATGTCCGTGATCATATCCGGGACTCCGAACTAACTTCGGTACATCAAAACTAATAAACTCATAATATAACTGTCATCGAAACCTTAAGCGTGTGGACCCTACGGGTTCGAGAACAATGTAGACATGACTGAGACACGTCTCCGGTCAATAACCAATAGCGGAACCTGGATGTTCATATTGGTTCCCACATATTCTACGAAGATCTTCTATCGGTGAGACCGCATAACAATATACGTTGTTCCCTTTGTCATCGGTATGTTACTTGCCCGAGATTCGATCGTTGGTATCTCAATACATAGTTCAATCTCATTGCCGACAAGTCCCTTTACTCGTTCCGTAATGCATCATCTCGCAACTAACTCATTAGTTGCATTGCTTGCAAGGCTTAGGTGATGTGCATTACCGAGAGGGCCCAGAGATACCTCTCCGACAATCGGAGTGACAAATCCTAATCTCGAAATACGCCAACCCAACATATACCTTTGGAGACACTTGTAGAGCACCTTTATAATCACCCAGTTACGTTGTGATGTTTGGTAGCACACAAAGTGTTCCTCCGGTAAACGGGTGTTGCATAATCTCATAGTCATAGGAACATGTATAAGTTATGAAGAAAGCAATAGCAACATACTAAACGATTGGGTGCTAAGCTAATGGAATGGGTCATGTCAATCACATCATTCTCCTAATAACGTGATCCCGTTAATCAAATGACAACACATGTCTATGGTTAGGAAATATAACCATCTTTGATTAATGAGCTAGTCAAGTAGAGGCATACTAGTGACTTTTAGTTTGTCTATGTATTCACACAAGTATTATGTTTCCGTATAATACAATTCTACCATGAATAATAAACATTTATCATGATATAAGGAAATAAAATAATAACATTATTATTGCCTCTAGGGCATATTTCCTTCACCTCTTTCTTCTGCCATGGTCAAGCTTTGAGTCTTACTCAACTTCACACCTTACAACTCAGGTAAGAACCCCTTCTTTGACTGATCTATTTTGAACTCCTTCAAAAACATGTCAAGGTGTGCATTCTTTGAAAGTATCATCAGGCGTCTTGATCTGTCTCTATAGATCTTGATGCCCAATATGTAAGCAGCTTTATCCAGGTCTTCCTTTGAAAATCACTCTTCAAACAACCGGTTATGCTTTCCAGAAATTCTACATTATTTTGAATCAACAATATGTCATCCACATATACTTATCAGAAATGTTGTAGTGCTCCCACTCACTTTCTTATAAATACAAGTTTCTAGCAAACATTGTATAAACCTAAAAGCTTTGATCACTCTATCAAAGCATATATTCCGACTCTGAGATGCTCGCTCTAGTCCATAGACGGATTGCTAGAGCTAGCATACCTTTTAGCATCCTTAGGATCGACAAAAACTTTGATTGTATCACATACAACTCTTTCTTACGAAAAACTGGTAAGAAAACTTGTTTTGACATCCATCTGTCAGATTTCATAATCGAAAAATACAGCTAATGCTAACATGATTCCGACGGACTTAAGCATCGCTACGGGTGAGAAGATCTCATCGTAGTCAACTTCTTGAACTTGTGAAAAACTCTTTGCCACAAGTCGAGTTTCATAGACGATGACATTACCGTCCACGTTCGTCTTCTTCTTAAAGATCCATTTATCTCAATGGCTTGCCGATCATCGTGCAAGTTCACCAAAGTCCATACTTTGTTCTGATACATGGATACTATCTCGGATTTCATGGCTTCTAACCATTTGTCGGAATACGGGCCCACCATCGCTTCTCCATAGCTCGTAGGTTCATTGTTGTATAACAACATGATATCTAAGACAGGATTGCCGTACCACTCAGGAGTAGTACATATCCTTGTCGACCTACGAGGTTCGATAGCAACTTGATCCGAAGCTTCATGATCACTATCATTAACTTCCTATTCAACAAACGTAGGCGCCACAGAAAACATCTTTCTGTGTTGCATCACTCTCTGGTTGAAGTAAAGGTTCGACAACCTCATCAAGTTCTATCTTCCTCCCACTCAATTCTTTCGAGAGAAACTTCTTCTCGAGAAAGGACCCGTTCTTAGCGACAAACAATTTGCCCTCGGATCTGAGATAGAAGGTATACCCAACTGTCACCTTTGGGTATCCTATGAAGATGTGTTTGTCCGCTTTTGGGTTCGAGCTTCTCCGGCTGAAGCCTTAAGCATCGTAGCCCCAAACATTAAGAAACGACAACTTTGGTTTCTTGCCAAACCATATTCATACGACGTCGTCTCAACGGACTTAGATGGTGTCCTATCTAAAGTGAATGCGGCTGTCTCTAATGCATAACCTCAAAATAATAGCGCTAGATCGGTAAAAGACATCATAGATCACACCATATCTCATAAGGTTCGATTATGACGTCCGGACACACCATTACGCTGTGGTGTTCCAGGTGGCTTCAATTGTGAAACAATTCCACAATGTCTTAAGTGATTGCCAAACTCATAACTCAGAAATTCTCATCGACCAGATCGTAGGAATTTGATCTTCTTGTTATGATGGTTCTTAACTTCACTCTGAAATCGCTTTGAACTTTTCAAATGTTTCATACTTGTGCTTCATTAAGTAAATATACCTATATCTACTCAAATCGTCAGTGAAGATGAGAAATAGCGATATCCACCGTACGCTTCAATTCTCATTGGATCACACGCATCAGCATGTATGATTTCCAACAAGTGACTTGCCCGTTTCATTGTACCTGAAAACGGGGTCTTAGTCATCCTGACCATGAGGCATGGCTCGCATGTGTCAAGCGATTCAAAATCAAGTGACTCCAAACATCCATCGACATGGAGTTCATTCATGCACCTTACGCCAATATGACCTAAGCGGCAATGCCACAAGAAAGTGGTACTATCTACATCTTTTGGCATGAACATGTGTATTACCACGACCGAGATTCACTGAACCATTCACATAGGGTGCATGACCATGAAAGGTATTATTCATGTAAACAGAATAACCATTATTCTCTAACTTAAATGAATAACCGTATTGCAATGAACATGATCTAATCATATTCTTGCTCAACGTAGACACCTGATAACATTTATCTAGGTTCAATACTAATCCCGAAGGCAGATGGAGCGTGCGATGGTGATCTCATCAACTTTGGAAACACTTCCAACACACATCGTCACCTCGCCCTTAGCCGGTCTCCCTTTAGTCCGTAGCTTTTGCTTCAAGTCACCAATAATAGCAACTGAACCGGTATCCAATACCCAGGTGCTACCAGGAGTACTACTGAGGTACACATTAATAACACGTATATACTTTGTTGAAGTTGCCAGCCTTCTTATCTACCATGCATTTGGGGTAATTCCGCTGCCAGTGACCGTTCTCCTTACAATAGAAGCACTTAGTCTCGGGTTTGGGTTCAACCTTGGGTTCCTTCACTGGAGCGGCAACTGGTTTGCCATCCATGAAGTTTCCCTTCTAGCCCTTGCCCTTCTTGAAACCAGTGGTCTTGTTAAACCATCAACACTTGATGCTCCTTCTTGATTTCTACCGTTTGCGGTCTTAAGCACCGCGAACAGCTCCGGGATCAACTCCATCCCTTGCATGTCATAGTTCATCATGAAGATCTAGTAGCTTAGTGATAGTGGCTAGAGAACTCTATCAATCACTATCTTATCTGGAGGTTTAACTCCCACTTGATTTAAGTGATTGTAACACCCAGACATTTTGAGCACATGCTCACTAGCTGAGCTGTTCTCCTCCATCTTGTTGGCAAAAGAACTTGTCAGAGGTCTCATACCTCTCAACACGGGCATAAGCCTGAAATCCCAATTTCAGCTCTTGGAACATCTCATATGTCTTATGGCGTTCAAAACGTCATTGGAATCCCGATTCTAAGCTGTAAAGTATGGTGCACTAAACTATCAAGTAGTCATCAGGATGTGTCTGTCAGGTGTTCACAACATCCACAGACGACGTTGTAGGGGTTTGCACATCGAGCGGTGCATCAAAGACGTAAGCCTTCTGTGTAGCAGTGAGGACACTCCTCGGACTACGGACCCAGTCTGCATCATTGCTTACAATATCTTTCAACTTGGTCTTTCTCTAGGAACGTATTGAAACAGGGAGCTACAACGTGAGCTATTTATCTACAACATATTTGCAAAGACAATTTAGACTATGTTCATGATAATTGAGTTCATCTAATCAAATTATTTAATGAACTCCCACTCAGATAGACATCCCTCTAGTCATCTAAGTGAAACATGACCCGAGTCAACTAGGCCGTGTCCGATCATCACGTGAGACGGACTAGTCAACATCAATGAACATCTTCATGTTGATCGTATCTTCTATACGACTCATGCTCGACCTTTCGGTCTTCCGTGTTCCGAGGCCATGTCTGTACATGCTAGGCTCGTCAAGTCAACCTAAGTGTATTGCGTGTGTAAATCTGACTTACACCCGTTGTATTCGAACGTTAGAATCTATCACACCCGATCATCACGTGGTGCTTAGAAACAACGAACCTTCGCAACGGTGCACAGTTAGGGGGAACACTTTCTTGAAATTATTGCAAGGGATCATCTTATTTAAGCTACCGTCGTTCTAAGCAAATAAGATGTAAAACATGATAAACAACACATGCAATCAAATAGTGACATGATATGGCCAATATCATTTTGCTCCTTTTGATCTCCATCTTCGGGGTGCCATGATCATCATCGTCACCGGCATGACACCATGATCTCCATCATCATGATATCCATCATCGTGTCTTCATGAAGTCGTCTCGTCAACTATTACTTCTACTACTATGGCTAACGATTTAGCAATAAAGTAAAGTAATTACATACGTTTAAGTTGACACGCAGGTCATAAATAAATTAAGACAACTCCTATGGCCCCCGCCGGTTGTCATACTCATCGACATGCAAGTCGTGATTCCTATTACAAGAACATGATCAATCTCATACATCACATATATCATTCATCACATCCTTTTGGCCATATCACATCACAAGGCATATGCTGCAAAAACAAGTTAGACGTCCTCTAATTGTTGTTGCAAATTTTTACGTGGCTGCTATAGGTTTCTAGCAAGAACGTTTCTTACCTATGCCAAAACCACAACGTGATATGCCAATTTCTATTTACCCTTCATAAGGACCCTTTTCATCGAATCCGATCCGACTAAAGTGGGAGAGACAGACACCCGCTAGCCACCTTATGCAACTAGTGCATGTCAGTCGGTGGAACCAGTCTCACGTAAGCGTACGTGTAAGGTCGGTCCGGGGCGCTTCATTCCACGATGCCGCCGAATCAAGATAAGACTAGTAACGGCAAGTAAATTGACAAAATTGATGCCCACAACAACTTGTGTTCTACTCGTGCATAGAAACTACGCATAGACCTAGCTCATGATGCCACTGTTGGGGATCGTAGCAGAAATTTAAAATTTTCTACGCATCACCAAGATCAATCTATGGAGTAATCTAGCAACGAGGGGAAGGAGAGTGCATCTACATACCCTTGTAGATCGCTAAGCGGAAGCGTTACAAGAACGCAGATGAAGGAGTCGTACTCGTAGCGATTCAGATCGCAGTTGATTCTAATCTAAGCGTCGAACCACGGCGCCTCCGCGTTCAACACACGTGCAGTCCGGTGATGTCTCCCATGTCTTGATCCAGCAAGGAGAGAGGGAGAGGTTGGGGAAGACTCCGTCCAGCAGCAGCACGACGGCGTGGTGGTGGTGGAGGAGCGCGGGACTCCAGTAGGGCTTCGCCAAGTACTACGAGAGACGAGGAGGGAGAGGGGTAGGGCTGCGCCAACAGGGGAAGAACTTCGTGTGTTGGGCTGCCCCTTTGCCTCCACTATATATAGAGGGAGAGGGAGGGATGCGCCCCCACCTAGGGTTTCCACCCTAGGGGTGGCGGCAGCCCCAATCCCCATCTGGGGTGGCGGCCAAGTGGGGGGGGGGAGAGGGAGGCGCACCAGGCATGGGCCTTAGGGCCCATCTGCCCTTAGGGTTTGCCCCCTCTTCTCTCTAGGCGCATGGGCCTTGGTGGGGAGGCGCCCCAGCCCACCTAGGGGCCGGTCCCTTCTCACACTTGGCCCATGTATGCCTCCGGGGCCCGTGGCCCCTCCCGGTGGACCTCCGGACCCCTCCGGTGGTCCCGGTACACTACCGGCGATGCTCGGAACACTTCCGGTGGCCAAAACCATACTTCATATATATCAATCTTTACCTCCGGACCATTCCGGAACTCCTCGTGACGTCCGGGATCTCATCCGGGACTCCGAACAACATTCGGTAACCGCGTACATACTTTCCCTATAACCCTAGCATCATCGAACCTTAAGTGTGTAGACCCTACGGGCTCAGGAGTCATGCAGACATGGACGAGACAACTCTCCGGTCAATAACCAACAGCGGGATCTGGATACCCATGTTGGCTCCCACATGCTCCACGATGATCTCATCGGATGAACCATGATGTCAAGGATTCAATCAATCTCGTATACAATTCCCTCTGTCTATCGGTACGATACTTGCCCGAGATTCGATCGTCGGTATCCCCATACCTTGTTCAATCTCATTACCGACAAGTCTCTTTACTCGTTCCGTAACACATCATCCCGTGATCAACTCCTTGGTCACATTGTGCACATTATGATGATGTCCTACCGAGTGGGCCCAGAGATACCTCTCTGTTACATGGAGTGACAAATCCCAGTCTCGATTCGTGCTAACCCAACAGACACTTTCGGAGATACCCGTCGTGCACCTTTATAGCCACCCAGTTACGTTGTGACGTTTGGCACACCCAAAGCACTCCTACGGTATCCGGGAGTTGCGCAATCCCTTGGTCTAAGGAAATGATACTTGACATTAGAAAAACTTTAGCATACGAACTACACGATCTTGTGCTAGGCTTAGGATTGGGTCTTGTCCATCACATCATTCTCCTAATGATGTGATCCCATTATCAACGACATCCAATGTCCATGGTCAGGAAACTGTAATCATCTGTTGGTCAACGAGCTAGTCAACTAGAGGCTTACCAGGGACATGGTGTTGTCTATGTATCCACACATGTATCTGAGTTTCCTATCAATACAATTCTAGTATGGATAATAAACGATTATCATGAATAAGGAAATATATTAATAACCAATTTATTATTGCCTCTAGGGCATATTTCCAACACTATCATCATAGTTTTGGTTTCTGTATTTAATTTAATTTATGCTTAAGATTTTATTTTAATTCTTTTTATTTCTGTGCTAATATATGGATATTGACACTGTCTTGACAAAAAATACCGGCTAACGGGCCTTCCCAAACCATCCCCATTTATCAGGACAAGACAGACCGCCCCGAACCAGCCCAAATGTGGGCACGGGCATGGATTGTCCGGACATATCTGCCACGTCGGCCCACACTAATATGACTCACTCGAACCCTAAAAAATCTTCTTCTGCCTCAAACCCTAACATTAGCTCTTAGTCTCACCTCCTCCCCTCCCCTTCCCTCTCCTCACAATGTCTAGAGATTGAGATCAGACACCGGTGTGGTGGATTGGGAGCTCCTCGAGGCTGATGATTACAAGGAGCTCGCCCTTCGCTTATCCCAGGTGGAGACTTGTGGTAGGGAGGCATCCCCGCCATCGAGGCGTGGATCCAGTAGCCGAGAGCCGTTCCTGCCACCATGGCACAAGTCGAGCAATGATGGCGCGGATCTAGCTGTAACATGCTAGTGTACGTTGAGCTGCAAGCCAGCTCTGAACACCCGCTCTGTATATTTTCCGAACAAGTACTCCCTCTGTTTTTATTTACTTCACGTATTAGTTTTGACTAAAATCAAACTCTGATCAAGTTTATAGAAAACAATATGAACATTTATAATAAAAAATATATATGATGTAAAATTATATTTGATGATGAATCTTCTTCTGCGGAAAAAAGATTCATGATGAAATTAAATTAATTTAGCGGTGCATATTTAAATATATTTCTCTGCAAACTTCGTCAATGTTTATAAAATTTGACTTTAGACAAAGCTAATGTGCATCGTAAATAAAAACGGAGGGGGTATGAATAGGTCATTTTGGAGACATGGTGCCATGGAGGCCTTAAATTTAAAATTTCCAAAATTCAAACTTTTTAGTTCAAAAAATTCTGAAAAATACGCATGTATAAAAGGATGTAATGTGTATGTGTGTAAAATTTCAGGATGAAATACCTTGAATTGTGAGTTGCACAAAAAAAGGGGACTTTGCGGATGAACTGAATATATGCTAAAAAGCCCTGGATTTGTTTTTCTCGTGTAGCTCTCATTTTTATGTATTTTGACCTGAAAATTTACACACACGTGCACATTATGTCTCCATGGCACCCGGTCTCCAAACTAAAAAGGCCTCCATGTATTTTTTTTCAGAATATTATAGAACTAAAAAAGGCACATTTTGGAGACCGGGTGCCATGTATTTTTTTCAGAATATTATAAAACTAAAAAAAATTGAATTTTGAAGTTTTTAAATTAAGGTCTCTATTGAGCTTGGTCTCTGTTTGGCATTTTGAAGGGAGTATTGATTTTGATATGGCCACCAATTGTCAAGGCCCTCCCCTAGTCCATACGTGTACGTGGGCCTGCCTTTGGACATCACATGGGCTGGGCCTATGCACCCCAGGCTGCCATTGCTACAAATACTGGGAGAAGAAGCAACGTACTGGGAGAAAGAAGAAGCAACGAATCGATATATCCAGTGGATCAACGGCGGCACGGACGGCTTCCCGTCCTCCTACCTCTGGCTCCCTTCCTTCTCTTCTTCTTATCTTCATTTTCTGTCCCTCAAACCGAAGCTTGTATCCATTGTAAGTGACAAATAGATCGTGAGAGAGGCTACTGAGAACTTAGAGCATTTACAGCCGTACGTCTCAAACCTACCTCAAAGACAGAAGCCCTGGCCACTGACGAGTCACAAAAATACAACTCATACGGGCGCCTCAAACGGGTCTTAAACGTCTAGGCTAACCGACACCTTCGTATCCAGCCTAAATACGAGGCGGATATGGGGCGCCTGGACGCGTCCGTCACGTCGTCCCAGCCCACGTTGACCCACCCGATCCCACATATATTCCTTTCCATCTGCTCGCTGGATTAAACCCTAGCCATTTCACTCCACTTCCCTCCATTCCCTTCTGCCACCCAATCTCTCGTCCGGCCTTTTTCCGGCATGGCAGGCAGCGGATCCGAATCCTCCACCCTCAGATCCGTCGACCCCGAGCTCATCCCATGCGGCCTCGAGGAGGAGATGTCTGTTCGGCTTGCGCTTCGCCACTCCCGAGAGGAGGCCCATGCGAGGCAGCACTCGGACTCCTTCCGTTGGGAATCCAGTGCGTCCGCTCAATGACGGATGGATTCGGCGCTAGGTGTGTTGTTGCTGCCTCACCGGAGGCGGTGCAGTCCTTCTGGCGTCCGAACACGGTAGCGGGCGCGCAACCCCTCCGTTGGCGTGCCGAGGTCATGGACGCACCATGGGCGTCGTCCAAATGCAAACTTGTACGGCATGCCCGCCGCGCAAGGTAGCGGGCGCGAGAGCCCACAACAGCCCTCACAGTGGTAGACGTCGGCGAGGCGGAGTCGCATTCTCCCGCTCCCTGTATGGTGCACCAGTACGAGCGCCGCAACCGCGTCGTGGTGGATGTTGCCGGCTTGTCCTAATCTGACGTCCACTGGCACCATCCGGGTTCCGGGCTTCGACGAGGAAGAGTGGGGCATGGAAGATGGCGGTGCCTTGAGTCCCATTCCCTACTCTACCTTGCCGGCGACCGGACCAACACTCTGGGAAGCGCAACCGGCCGCTGGACATGGGCAGGGCGAAACGAGGCGAGCTCAGCTGTGAGGGTTCTCAGCCACATGGATAGTTCAATGTGCTCATCAGCGCCTCGCCCGAAGATATGGATCATCCAAGGCACATTAGCATGGCATACTCCTCCTGTTTGAATCGGAGTTTGAAACCAAACAAACTTCTCCTCAGGAGGATAGATGGGGCGATTCGTGTGAGATCCCATGTAGATCTAAC
>NC_057800.1:114623272-114746454 GCF_018294505.1 Triticum aestivum
CTCTCTTCTCGAGACTCCATACATCCCTTATCAGTGTATAGATAGGAAAGTGGAGGTTTCACATTGTATGTAATAATATTGATTTGAGGCATTTAATTTGAGGTATCTGGTTGTAGAATCAAATTTTTAGGACATGACCGGTCATTTTAAGAGGTCAGATTTGCGAAGTCCGGCTGTAGATGCTATTAGAGCATCTCCAGTAGACCCTTTAAAAATGCGAAAACTGTAAAAATCCGGCGACTATACGGGTTTGCCCCTTTTTTGGGTCAGGCCAGAACCAGTATAGTCGCTCGTCCCGTAAATGATTTTACGCTGGTCCGCAAACCGCCCCCCGCCACGCGGTATATCTACGGGTTTGCGGCGAGTATACAGGGCAAAACCCTATCCCCACGCCGCCGCAATTCCCTAATCCCCTCTTCGATTTCTTGCCGCCGGTGAGCTCGAATCCGCCGCCGCACTCCAGCATGTGGCGCGGGATGTGGAGCTCGGGCCGCCGCTCTGGCGGTAGCGAAGACCCCAAGCGGAAGCGGTGTGTCAGAGCCGACGACGCAAGGAAGCGACCCGCGAAGAAGTACACGAGCTGCGGCCTAGAGCCGCCACCATCTCTCGTCCGCCGCGAGATGGAGGAATACGACCGCAGGCAGGCGCGTCTGTCCTTGGGCGCGAGAAGCTCCGGCGGGGTGCCGCTCCTCATGCCGACGAAAAGGGAGCCGGAGGAGCTCCCGCCGCCTCGCCCGGTGAAGAGGGAGCTCGAGGCGGAGCCGGTGCGGCCGAGTGGTGGCGTCATCGGGCCGGAGGATCCTCCCATGGCAGAGGCGGAGAGCTTCGAGCGAGCCATTGTCGCGCACAGTGCGTGGGAGGAGGAGGAGGCGGAGCAGCGCCGTCGATCTCTAGCCGACCTCGATGACGTCCTCCTCGACCAGGGGCTCGCCAAGGCGCAAGACTTCGATGCCAACCTCAAGGCATGGCGCCACGAAGCCTAGGCGCATGACGACATCTACGTCGACTTCGTCTCCTCCAACGACGACGATTGAACTCCGCCGCCATCGCACCCGGATGGCTCCGGTGAGCCAAATTTTGGCAGTAGTGTTTACGGCCTCCGCCGCTCATCCGATCTACTTTGTACAAATATGCTATGTATGAAATATGTATGATGATCAAGTACTATGAACGTTGCTAGTTCTACTGAAATAGTTCGATTTCTGACACGAAGCTCTGATTTCAAAGTTTATAAGTTCATTTTACACTTCTGTTGTGCCGCCGCTGTTTTCGTCCCGTATCCGAGGCATTTTACAAATTGTAAACTCAATTTGCAGGTCCGTATTTTAAGGAGTGTGCTAGAGAGATGCTCTTACACCGGTTAACTGTAAACTATGCATCGTGCACAGCTCTCTGCATATGACTGCATCTCGAACATGGGACGGTGCACCAACCAAAGTGGGGCTACAGCTCTCTGCATATGATTCCGCGTTACCCGGATGGACGGCTTAGCCGCCGGCCGACTCATAATCCGGCAGCTGTGGCCCAACTGGTGAATTTACTAGTTATACCACCGACTGTCAAAAATATACTACTAGTTTGACCCCCGGCCACAAAATTCCATCACATTTTTTTTGTTGGCAATCAGTGTAGCAATCACCCAATCATACTTGCATCCATCAGTCATGATTCCAGAGTTGAGATCTACTTCCTCCGTTTCTAAATATAATATTTTTTAGACATTTTAAATGGACTATAATATACAAATGTATGTAGACATTTTTTAGAGGGTAGATTTACTTATTTTGCTTTGTATGTACTTTCTTTGTATGAAAAAGCTTGTCCCTGCAATGAATGAATCTAGCATCAAATTAGTGTTAGATACATCCATTTAAGGAATAAGATTGGGACACGTTTTTCGGACGGAGGGAGTAGTCACTGGTTGAAATCTCTAGAAAGACTTTGAAAACGGTGGGAGTAATTGAGAAAACAAAATGATTCACAGACCCACTCACAACCTTGTCAATCGCCATCGCTCAGTACACGTACACATTCTTATCATTCGCACATTAACACGTCGTTAGCTTAGTTGTCGTTGCTGCGCTCACTATACATAAGCCGTTGCCATACACAGTATCAGTGCATCGTTGATTACCAGATCGCCAGCCAAACACGTACGTAGTACTCGTACGTGCGTGTGCACACGTTCGGAAAGTCTTCGAGCGGCGCGCGGCAGCGGGAATGGAGGTCGGCGAGGCGGGTGCGCAGCAAGGGCGGGCGCTGGCAGCTGCGGCGCCGGAGCAGTGGCGAGGCGCCGTGGAGGCCGCGCTGCCGGGCACGCCGGCGGGCGCCGCGTGGGCGCACGTCGCCAGCTTCTTCTCCGCTCACCGCTACCTCCCTGGCATCGACGTGTGCGAGCGCGTCGTCACGGGAGCCGGCTGCGAGGAGGACGACGACGGCCGGCTGCCGATCGCCCCCGGCTGCGTCCGGCACGTGGCCTCGAGCGCCGCGGGGCTGTGGGCGCGCGAGGAGCTGCTGGAGGCGGACCACGCCGCGCGGCGCCTCCGCTACGCCGTGGTCGACAGCAACATGGGGTTCGGCCGCTACGTGGCCACGCTCCGCGTCCTGGGCCTCGACGGCGGCGAAGGCGGGTGCATGATCTCGTGGGCGTTCGAGTGCGACGCCGTGGAGGGCGAGGGGTGGAGCGAGGCGGCGCTCGTGGCGCGCCTCGGCGCCAGCGTCAAGGGCATGGCCGAGAGGGTGCAGCAGCTCGCCGCGGTGCCTCAGTAGCTGTCGCCGGCGCCCGACGTGGCCGTCGCCGACGGTGATTCGTTTTGGATGAATGCGTGCACTGGTTTAGTTAGCTGAGGCGCTAGCTTTTGACGTGTGGTGCTTAGATTCCATTCCATTGTCATGTGCGCAGTGGCCGTCGCTGCTGCCTTTGAGTTCTCAATTTCTTGGGCACCCTAATTTCCTTATCGTTTTTTAATTAGACGCTAATTTTCTTTATCGTTGATGTGTAATAGATGGAGACATTTGTCCAATCACAGAGGAAATAATAAAAATGGAGCCTAAATAACGTGGTGTCAGCCAGGCACATGAGCATGCTGTGATATTTTTGGCGCGCATGCGAGTTCACGGTTGACATCGACACGGACCGAGTAGTCTGTGGTCCCCAGCACCTTTCGTGTACATTTTTCTCCGTTCAGTGCGGCACATGGTGCGAACAGAGTGTAAGATTCGTTCAGTAAAGAAGAAGGAAAAAAGTCTACAATGGAGATTGGGAATTGGGATGATCAACCTGTTGTTTGTCTGAGAAACCATGGAAGGGTTACGGTCTCAGTTCCGCAACATTGTATGGCACAGGGCCAACCGATCATGAATTCTAGCATGATTTGCCATAAAAGTGGCTTGCAGAATTTTGTCATCTACGAAAATGAGTAATACGTTCAAACCCTAAGCCTCCATTTATCTATTCTCTCGTTTCATGCACCAAGAATGCATATCTGGATTCTGAACCAGTCCAACGTGGAGTCCTGAGTCATCTTTACCACTTGCAGACAGCCAGAGTCAATAGAGATAGGTATAGATTGCTACATTCCACAATTCTAGTACGTCATGACAAGAGAGCAGTCGAAGGCATGAGACGAAGATGATGGCACCAAAGGTGGTCTCTGAGCACCATACTTGTGGATCATATAGCACCAACTTCTGAGCAAGAGCCATCAGAGTTTGACTTAACCCAATCGTCAGCCGGTGAAAAAAACAGCATTATTCCGGCGACGACGTGCACCTGGTTTTCCTTGGCTTTAGGCGGAGACTTGGACCAGGGACATGTTTGGTTGCTCGCATTGTTTTTGGGCACTTTGCATGCTTGTTTTAGTTGGGCCTAATGAAAAAAAAGGCAAAAAATTATCATCTTCACATCGTTTGGTTGCCTGCTGCCTGTATTAGGGGAACAATTTTGGCATGTCGTTTGGTGTCCTGTATTGACCGGAATGATGCAACTACACGGTGTTTGATTGCATACACCAAATATGATTAAGAGTTAACAGTTACACATAACACATAGAGTTACACTATATTGCCTCGGCGACTGCGGTGGGCGGTGACCGCGGCGCCGCGTCCGACGTGATGAGCACAGAGTCGCGGACGAGCAATCATATCGGCGACATGGTGAACCATTTGTTACCGTCGACGTCGCAGGGGGAGGGGGGGGGCGAATAGGAGGGCGCTGGGGCAGAGGGCCGAGATGAACGACGACGGTGGTGGTGCGAGTGCTGCAGGATGCGAGAGAGTGGCCAAGAGGAAGGACGCCAGCGGTGGTGCGAATGCAATAGGACATGGAAGAGGAGGCCGAGAGGAATGATTAGAAAGGATGAATGAAATTAAGGAGTGTCAACAAAACAAATCACATATATGCATATGTATAGTCCACGAGGAAGACTAGGTCTACTCGTCTACGATCATCGTAACAGAAAACATGCAAGGCGAAAGTCGTGTGAGACTACGAGATAAACCTACCGGTCAAAGAAAATTTCAATGGTAGACCGATCACAAAGAATTTGACATAATTCGTCCAAATTAGCTCCAAATATGAACATGAAATTGAACATTTATAGCCGATGAAACTTCAAACCAATCGCCTGAATGAAATTATAACATCAATGCACATCTTTTTTGTGTACAACTAATTTTGAATCAAAGCATCGTTGTGTAAATTTAAAAAGAGAGATTAGAGAAAGAGATTAATGAAGGTACACAACAAACCAAGGTGCCTACTAGCTCGCATCCTTTGCATGTCTCCTACAACCAGACCCACCCATGTGCGCTTGAAATGACTCGACTCAACTTGACTTGCCAGAAATGGCCGATCCGATCAACCCTAGCAGGCCTGCCGAGGAGTGCTTTAATTTCTGTGCGGGCCAAGAATCTGATGCAGGCCAAGCAACCAAACATGCTGAAATCTTCCCGCGCGAGCCTGGTTAGGGTTGATACGGGCTACCAAACGCGTTATAGCACATGTATTTTAATAGGGTGTTTCTATGTACATGTCATATGCGTCACAACACCATAAGCATCACACCTTCCATTTTTGAAAGATCGTATAGAGGTTTTCTTTTGTTTGGGCTTCAAATTCAATAGAATCTGTTGCTGACTTGTTGTGCTAAGGAAGCGGCTGGCAGCTACAATGAGGTAGTCGTTTGGCAACGTAACTATGGAAACGATAGTGTGCTGGTGAAAAGGGTGAAATTTCCCTAGAGTACCATGACTGGTGTGACTTGTTAATCTTTAGTTAATAGACTGTTTGTCAGAGCTAATTCTACCAAATCCCTCGGTAGGGTATCCCGGCATGGCGATTAGGCCAGAGAGGAAACACGAGACAGATTTACCTTGGTCCAGGTCCTCCTTATGAGGTAAAACTCTACTCCTGCTCGTGTATATTGTGATTGGAGTGTACAAAATACAGGTAATACTGAGAGATTCTAATGTGTTCTATTGACTAGCTTGGCCCGGGCTTATATAAGATACTAGGCCCTAGGGTTTTGTTGGAAATATGTCCTAGATGCAATAATATTGTATTATTATATTTTCGTATTCATAATTAAGAGTTATTATTCTATGCTATAACTGTTATGATGCTGGATTATGTGATTTAGTGGAAAACTCAAATGCACGTGTGGAATGATAAACGATAAAATTAGGTTCTTAGTCTTGCCTCTAAGACTGATGGTGATCATGTTTTCCGGATTAAGTGTAACGATAGTCCTAAAACAACATTGAGAGTATGCCATTAGAAGAACTATCATATTGAATCGACCCAAAGTTGTTTGTTATACTTTGAGTTAATATCTTCTGAAATTAATTGTTATAACACGGAGTGTTAACGTGCGTTTTAGTTTCTTAGACCATGAGAGTATTGTAGTTTCTTCTTACCGTACGGTGGCTCAAACGTCATCTGTAACACGGCGATCATAACGACAACTTACAGGTTCATCGGAAAGTTTGACAAGGGACTAGTTAGGTCGAGAGTGGAATTTTCTCCTCTAACGATGAAGATATATTTTTAGGGCCCTCTCAGTGTGACAACATCCATCATCTTCTGGCCAGACACATGTGACTATGTCATGGGGATGCTGGAACGTATCAACGAGAAAGAAGAACAAAATCAGTAATGTGGAGATCGGTATAGTGAGCATGTGTATGACTCAAGAGGATACCATAAATCTAGGGTTTTGTAAAGTATTGCGAAGCAAAGGGAATAGCACATGATAACCAAAGGTTCACTTGAATGACATCCGTGTACTCATAGGGATCGATATGGACGTCCACGGTTCCGCTATCGATCATTGAACAAAGGGGTTTTGTTCATTTCTATGGTTTACCGAACCTACAGGGTCACAAGCTTAAGGTAATCATGATCTGCCAAGCATAGTAGGATGGGAGTATCGAGGATTTATTTGTGAAATAGTTTCGTTAATATTCGAAATAGTTTCTAGAGGATCCGGAAGCGTTTCAGGGTCACCGAAAGGGTTTCGGAGTTTATCGGGCAATACTGGGTATTACCAATAAATAATATATTGCTGAAAAATGTTTCACAGATCTTAAATTAATAATAAAAGGCTCTACTAATTGTTAGGAGGCTTTTATAATTAATTAAATACCAACGGGCCTTAAAAGGCCAAGAGGTGGAAGGCAACTTGGGCCACAAGGGCCCAATAGGGGAGGCGCCCCTTTTCCCTCTAGGGGAGGCTGAATGGGGTGGTGGAAGGACTCCTCCTTCCCCCCTTGGCTGGCGCAAGGAGGGAATCCTTCCCCTCCTTGTGGTGCCCCTCCTCTCCCCTTCAACCTATGTATACCAGAGGCTTTTGCACCTTTTCTCTACATAAGTTTTGGAGCCTCCTATAGTTCTCTAGTTCTAATTCTAGTTTGTCCTAGTCGATCAATTAGAGATTGACCTGGATCCTTTAGTCCTCATAATTAGAATACCAATGTGGTTCTAATATCCTCCCTCTGGTTCTTGAGCGGCGATTAGCACTGGAAGGTGAAGCGCTGCCAGATCATGAAAACCGTATGATTGCAACTCGGTCTTCCGTTCGAGGGACTGTTCGTGGGCGGTTCGCGAGATCATTCATCTATGGTTTGAGGGACTCCAAGTACGATCTACACCGACTCGTCTTCTTTCGCTGCAACTCAGAGTCGGTATCGATGGAATCCAAACCGTTAATACATCTTTATAATATTCCTCGATGATCGTATGGCTTTTTTTTTGTTTTCTACTATGTTTCCCAACAGGTTCACCTAGTCGGCTATGTCAGTGAAGTGGAGTGATAATCCACAAATATAGGGGATCGCAATAGTTTTCGAGGGTAGAGTATTCAACCCAAATTTATTGATTCGACACAAGGGCAGCCAAAGAATATTCTCAAGTATTAACAGTTGAGTTGTCAATTCAACCGCACCTGAAAGACTTAATATCTATAGCAAAGTATTTAGTAGCAAAGTAATATGGAAGTAATGGTAACGGTGGCAAAAGTAACAGTATTGGTTTTGTAGTGATCGTAACAGTAGCAACGGTAAAGTAACTAAGCAAAGATCAATATGTGAAAAGCTCGTAGGCAATGGATCAGTGATGGATAATTATGTCGGATGCGATTCCTCATGCAATAGTTATAACACAGCGTGACACAGAACTAGCTCTAGTTTATCAATGTAATGTAGGCATGTATTCCGAATATAGTCATACGTGCTTATGGAAAAGAACTTGCATGCCATCTTTTGTCCTACCCTTCCGTGGCAGCGGGGTCCTATCGAAAACTAAGGGATATTAAGGCCTCCTTTTAATAGAGTACCGGAACAAAGCATTAGCACTTACTGAATACATGAACTCCTCAAACTACGGTCATCACCGGTAAGTATCTCGATTATTGTCACTTCAGGGTTAATAGATCATAACACATAATAGGTGACTATAGACTTGCAAGATAGGATCAAGAACTCACATATATTCATGAAAACATAATAGGTTCATATCTGAAATCATGGCACTCGGGCCCTAGTGACAAGCATTAAGCATAGCAAAGTCATAGCAACATCAATCTCAGAACATAATGGATACTAGGGATCAAACCCTAACAAAACTAACTCGATTACATGATAAATCTCATCCAACCCATCACCGTCCAGCAAGCCTACGATGGAATTACTCACGCACGACGGTGAGCATCATGCAATTGGTGATGGAGGAAGGTTAATGATGACAATGGCGACGGATTCCCCTCTCCGAAGCCCCAAACGGACTCCAGACCAGCCCTCCCGAGAGAGATTAGGGCTTGGCGGCGGCTCCGTATCGTAAAACGCGATAAATCCTTCTCTCTGATTTTTTTCCCCGAACGTGAATATGTAGAGTCGGAGTTGAGGTCGGTGGAGCATCGGGGGGACCACGAGGCAGGGGGCGCGCCCCCACCCTCGTGGACAGGGTGTGGGCCCCCTGACGTATATTCTTTCACCAGTATTTTTCATATATTCCAAAAATATTCTCCGTGAAGTTTTAGGTCATTCTGAGAACTTTTATTTCTGCACAAAAATAACACCATGGCAATTCTGCTGAAAATAGCGTCAGTCCGGGTTAGTTCCATTCAAATCATGCAAGTTAGAGTCCAAAGCAAGAGCAAAAGTGTTTGAAAAAGTAGATACGTTGGAGACATATCATGGAGTCCTCTACGGATCCAGCTTCCTTGTCTTGAAAGGAAAGGCTTCCATAGTATTCCTTCTACATGTCCCATGAGCTGGACTGATGGCCTAAGGCGGAACTGACCTAGGGAGCCTGAGGATGACCTACTTGGGCCAACAACCATCAAGATGAGGCTGGTCCGAAACCCTGTGAGTAGCCCTTGAACCACTCTTCAAGCTTGGCAGCACCCCGACCAACGCCAACCTGCAACATCGTCTTCCCAAGATTGAAACTGTTTCCTTGAAGCTCCCTTAACAATAACTGTTCGCTTCTCGACGGCTTATGGCCGACCAACTATTGAAGTCGGATGAACCACTCCATTCTGATGAAGATAGCCGACTTGCACCATAGAAAACTTCATACGTAGTTGGCATCTCCTGGCTGAATTCTCGTGCAATGCCCGTAAACTTCACCTGTCTAGTCTTGTAAGATGGACTAGACAAGTCTCTTCGGCTGGTCAAGCCATACCATGTGTCAAGCTTCACCTACCAATCAAAGTGTTGTGTGGAAGTGGGATTGGGCTGCACCTAGGCCATGTCCCATCGCACGACAGCGTGCGCCTCGATCTTCATGGGTAGTAACAGCAAACCCCTCAATTCATGCATGCATTAAGCGACGATAGTACGATACGAGGAGATTGCCCGCCACGTGTCGAGGATATCCTCCGCTTTTCTCCTTCCTCGAGCTCACGCTCCATTCCTACCGCGCTCTTGTTCTGTTGCTTTGCCACACCACCATTGCGCCACCGCACCACCATTGCACCTCCAGCCAAGTCCACACATACAATGAAGGGCGGGAAGACCATTGCCACCACTGCAAAGGCTAAGGAGAAGGTCCCTTCACGAACAAAGGGAAAATGGATGCCCTTCACCATCACTGACATCCAACTTGATCTCATGGTCGACTCCGACTACCAGTCTCAGCCCATCGTAAAGAATATAGAAAAGGTTTTTTCACTGAGAAGCTTTTGGAGGACCCAGGTCCCACCCGAGGGAGCCCTATGGGCCCCATGAAACCTCATCACTCGGCCAGGGGGAGGCCGCGTGCAACACCTATGTGGTCTCCCTAATGGCTCTGCTGCACCGCATCTCAATGCCTATATTTTTTTGTTCGCCCGGAAACCATAAAGATCGAGGAGTCTTTCTGTTTCCAGTGCCACACCTGTCTGTTTCGAAGTGATTCAATCTGGAGGTCTTTAATTTTCAGTAATCTGTCGGAGGGGAAATCATTTCGATGGCCATCCAATCAACTTTAAGGCCATCGTGACCACTCTTGAGTAGGTTTCTTTGGACTGTGGATTCATAGCAGTAGCTAGATATTTTTTTCTCTCCCTTGCTTCCCAATACAAATATCACATGTGATTCCCTACATGATTGTGATACATATGTTGTAATCTGTTGGTGAGTTTGTTGTGATGTGACGAATTGTCACTTTTTGATCAGATATATCCATGAATTATGTTGAGATCAATTTGGTTTCTTTGTTGCACAATTCTTATACATATATGCTCTACGAACAATTTATATTTCTTTGGCCAAGTTTGATGGATGGTCTCCAAGATCAAGTTGTGGATGTTAGTTGGGATCAAAATAGGCCTTTCTATAACCTGACCTTACGCTGAAAAACTACAGTCGTTGGCTCTGCGTCCACTGAAACTTATGAAAAAGAAATGTTATTCTATCGATATCTTCAAGAGTTCCCTAACCCCCTGACTGAGAGTGCTATGATGGGCTATTGAAGTTCGTCCCTCATTCTTGCAAGTAACCTACCAAAGTGACAGAAAGTGAAACGGCTTGTGTTGTATTGTACTGTTGCCATACAACACTATGTTTTATTTACTTAATATTTTGAAATGCATGCTGGATAGCGGTCTTGGGGTGAAATATTAGCTATAGGTGTAATTGGATAACGATCTATAGATGTTCGGACGTGATGCTCATATGAATATGCCATGTATAAGCATAATAAAAACTACAATTTGATCGATGCACAATTGTAATTCTTTTAGACACTAGTGAACCTATCGATCGCAGTACATTCTTCTTTCATTGCTTTCAACCTCGAACAAACACTCCTTACAATTCCTTGTTTTATTTCTTTTCTTTGCGACTACAATTTTCCATACACGCTTGTGTTTAATCTTGTAACCGGCATGGCTAGTAAGACTGAAAAATCTTACTAGTTTCGTTGGGGGCGAAGGCAGTATTGTATTCTTGTGTGTAGTTACTTATCATTGGCTACACTGGAAACTCCTACTAGTTCGATAAACCTTAAGGTCATCCACTTTGAGGAAAAACTATTGCTTGCTATAGATCCTTGCACTTGGGGGGGGGGGAGAGGGTAACACCTTCCTACTAGAGAGGAAGCAGTGGGGAATGGCATCCCCATACTGTCGATCAGATGGCACGCACTCCATTTGGTGCCCTGCCAAGACAGTAGGCATTGTCGACGTAGAAGGTCCCCAACTTGCCCATCCCCATGCAAGATAATCATTAACTAGATGAGGTCAAGGTCGAATCTTCATAATCTCATCAACGTCTATAAGGAGGAAAGTATGTTGCAGGAGTTGGGGATCCCACGCGCCATGGATAGTCAATAACTCGGACACCCATCTCAAGCAGCAACTTCCATGTTGAGACATGTCGGTAAGAGGGGGCCCGTGGAACCCAATTGTCCTACCAACGTGAAGGTTTTGCCCATTGCCAATCCTCCACACTAGCCCCTTCTTCAATTGATCTAACCCTTAACTAATGGCCTGCCACATACTCGAAGGATTACCCGAGAACAACATATCTTCAAGCCTGCCATCACGGTAATATTTAGGCCCAAGGAGTGTGGACATAAGCTATCCAGGACCGTTAGCACGCACTAGGCCAGTCTTATTAGTAATGGTTGGTTAAAAAAATGCAAGAATCATGGATAGCAAGGCCTCCATGACACTTTGGTTTGGAATTTGATCTCAAGACATCCAATATGTTATGTGCTTGCCCTTCTCAGTTTCCCACAAACAATTTTGGACCATGCAGCTAAAAATGCTTTGATTGACAGTTAATTCGTGTGTAACTGGATTCATGCCATTATCTATGTATATGCATTCAAATTGTCCTTGAGTGCATATGGAAAAGAAATTCCGATTATGTCATAGACACGCAAACACACATGTAACACCAGATGAATGAGTTTTAAATTTATGGAGACACCTCGGCCTCCTCACGAGGAAGGAAACATCGCCTCTATGGCCTTAATAGGCCCATTTCCAGATTGGGAGTGCAACAACCCCATTAGCTGCCAAATCAATGAAAGATTGCTAACACTCTTCTAACTCCATATATATATATATAAATTCAAGGTTTATCACATAAAAAATACAAGACAGAGACAAAAAGGAGTACATCACCGCAAGACTCGAGTTTGAGGCTTCCTTTATAGTAGGTCCCTGATTAGCGGGTTTTAACTAATTTTTACCTGTGTTAAGCCAGATATTTTTTAGAATGTTGCTTCAATTTTTCCACTAAATGCAAAGTATTGCAAACCTCCTTGTTTATTTTTCTCCTTGCAGAAATCGACGTTTTTAGGTGCAAAATCAAGTCATATATGGGATATATTGGACAGGGAGATTGTTCCCATACAATTGGATGTATCACATGAGGTTCCAGGAGAGAAGATGCCGCACAGGATGACCAAACTTGGTCGTATGAGGTGCCACCACATATGTGATATCATCGGTGAAATACTCCATGAAGGGAACTGAGCCCAATTCACAAAAGAGACACCCTGAGACTCTATTCCACCCGTCTACACTACATAAAGGAGAAAGCCCTTGCGGCTACATGAACAATTGCGGAGGGTAACAACAATTCTCATGTAGTTGTCATTGTCACTATTCTGGTCTATGCAATCACCGTCAAGATCACATCTCCACCACCATAGCCTTCATTTTCATTACTTTCATTGCTTATAATCAAGATTCATCGTGATTAGTAGCACTATTAGATTTCCAATCATTCATCATTAACTATTTATACAATTTATATTACTTGTGATTCGATCTCTATGTGTGAGTAATCTGCACGATCTAGGGGTGGAGGCGTAGCCCCGCAGCCCCGTTGTAAGGGCATATTTATCCCTTAGTTGTTTTGGTGATTGATGACAATGCTTTTGCGGAATAATCGTGTGCATGGAGTATTTCATACATATCATGACTAGGCACAAGACAATTTGGTGCCCCTCAAAGACTATTGAAGACGACGTTTCTCTATGTTTCTTTTCGGTGGATTTGAGTCGTAGGAAAGTCGTACTATTAAGAGGGGGTCCGCTTTGGAAAGGTTTGGGTGGAATCATCACGTACACGTCTACTCCTTTTGGACCACCTCTCCTTTAGCTCTTTGGAGCATCCTCTGTCTCTCCTTGTCTATGTAAAATGAAGGTCTCCTAATGTTGCTGAACTGGGGCATGCGGTAGTACTGCTCCTCAGAGCGGTAGTACCGCAGGCCCTTGAGGTAGTACCGGCCTCTGGCGCGGTAGTACCGCAAGTGCTCATGGTAGTACCACACCTCGGGAGCGGTAGTACCGTGGCCTCAGGCCAGGCACTGCTGCTAGTGCTGTAGTAGGGGCTGATGTAATTTTTTACATCCATGCCCTACGCGGTAGTACCGCTCCATGGACGCGGTAGTACCGTGCGTTCTGGCCAGGCTCAGCAGCATGAGCGGTAGTAGGGGCGGAAGTAATTTTTTACATCTGCGCCCTACGCGATAGTACCGCTCCAGGTCTGCGGTAGTACCGTGTCAGATTTTTGCATGGATCAAAACTCAGCCGAAGTAGTCACGGATGTACTTTTATATGTCCGTGCCTTCCCGGCCTAGTCCATTCCCGCCTTGCAGTAGTACCACAAGGGGACACGGTAGTACCGCGCCAGCGGTTCTACCACTCCTTGCCTTAGCACTTCAGGACTGGTCTTAGGCCCTGCCGCGGTAGCGTTAGTACCACGGTTCATTGCGGTAGTACCATGAGCCCTTGCGGTAGTACCGCTTGATTGGTGCGGTAGTACCGCAGGTCGCGGGCTGGTTAAGTGGATAACAGTTGGATTTGCTCTTTCACTATATAAGGGGTGTCTTCTTCTCCGAGTTGACTACCTCTTCCACCTCCAAGCTCCATTGTTGCTCTAAGCTCCATTTTCGCCCGATCTCTCTCCCTAGCCGATCAAACTTGTTGATCTCCTAGGGATTGTTTGAGAAGGCCTAGATCTACACATCCACCAAGAGATATTTGATTCCCCCCACTAATCCCTCGCAGATCTTGTTACTCTTGGGTGTTTGAGCACCCTAGACGGTTGAGGTCATCACGAAGCCATACTCCATTGTGGTGAAGCTTCGTGGTGTTGTTGGGAGCCTCTAATTAAGTTGTGGAGATTGCCCCAACCTTGTTTGTAAAGGTTTGGTCGCCGCCTTCAAGGGCACCAATAGTGGAATCATGGCATCTCGCATTGTGTGAGGGCGTGAGGAGAATACGGTGGCCCTAGTGGCTTATTGGGGAGCATTGTGCCTCCACACTGCTCCAACGGAGACGTACTTCCTCTCAAAGGGAAGGAACTTCAGTAACACATCCTCGTCTTCACCAACTCCACTCTTGGTTATCTCTTCCCTTTACTCGTGCAAGCTTATCTTGTGTTACTTCCCTTTGTTGCTTGTTTACTTATTGTTGTTGCATTATATAGGTTGCTCACCTAGTTGCATATCTAGACAACCTACTTTGATGCAAAGTTTAAATTGGTAAAGAAAAGCTAAAAATTGTTAGTTGCCTATTCACCCCCTCTAGTCAACTATATCGATTCTTTCAATTGGTATCAGAGCCTCGTCTCTTTATTAAGGACTTTGCCGTCCGAAGAGCATGGTTGACACCGTAGACGGTGAGGAGGAGCACCCCAGTGTGATTCCGTCCTCGTCTACGACCGATGGGGGAACCTCGATCTCACGTGAGGAACTCAATGTGGCCTTGGACACATTTAAAACCTCCATGATGGCCGAGGTCAAAGGCGTGCTTAAGGATTTTCTTGATGGTCTTAAATTATCCACCGCACCATTGGAAGTGGTTGATCCCACTAACAAGGTGATGGTTGCTAATTCCGACAAGGGGGAAGCCTCTAGTGATAAAGTTCCTTTGTATAGTGGTAAAAGTGAAAATGGAATCTTTGCCCATGTGGAACCTCCACTTACCTATGGAGGACCGATTCCCTCCACTCATTTAAATCATGCCGGTTCTCCTCCTAAGATTGTGAAAAATGAGGATTTTGACGCTTGGGTATATCGCTTTAAACGCCATTTAAATCATGTGAATACTAACCTTTGGAGAATCGTTGAACTAGGTTTCTATCCGCATGACCCAAGCAACTTCACCCCAAGAGAAGCCACGGATCATCAATGCAACGAGAATGCTCTCTTCATCATCCAAGATGCAATCCCTCCCGAAGATATTCCGCATCTCTGACCATTCACTGTGGCAAAGGAAGCATGGCACCATGTTGTTTCCCTTTACAAGGGAAGCGCAAGCATTCAACGCTCCGACTATGAAGTGATGCAAGATGAAGCCGATGAATTTGCTATGAATGAAAGTGAGGAACCTCGTGAGCTCTACCGGGGACTAACCACTCTCGCGGTCTCACTCCAAGATCATGGGAGCAAGGATACAAATGAAAATTGGATCAAGAGGAAATTTCTCAAAGCCATGATGCCTTACCATAAGGCCATGTCCTCCGTCATCCATCAAAGGCCGGACTTCCACACCTTGTCCTCTAGCAAAGTGTTGGATGAGTTTGTGGCAATGAGTATCTGTTGGGGAACGTAGTAATTTCAAAAAAATTCCTACGCACACGCAAGATCATGGTGATGCATAGCAACGAAAGGGAAGAGTGTTGTCCACGTACCCTCGTAGACGGTAAGCGGAAGCGTTATGACAACGCGGTTGATGTAGTCGTACGGCTTCAGGATCGACCGATCCTAGCACCGAAGGTACGACACCTCCGCGATCTGCACACATTCGGCTCGGTGACGTCCCACGAACTCATGATCCAGTAGAGTGTCGAGGGAGAGCTTCGTCAGCACGATGGCGTGACAACGGTGATGCTGATGCTACCGGATCAGGGCTTCGCCTAAGCACCGCTACAATATGACGATGTGGATTATGGTGGAGGGGGGCACCGCACATGGCTAAGAGATCAATGATCAACTTGTGTGTCTATGGGGTGCCCCTCCCCCATATATAAAGGAGTGGAGGAGGGGGAGGGGGCCGGCCTCCTAGGCGCGCCCCAAGGGGAGTCCTACTCCCACCGGGAGAAGGATTCCCCCCTTCCCTACTTGAATTAGGAGAGAAGGAAGGGGAGGAAGGAGGAAGGAAAGGGGGGGCCGGCCCCCCTCCCAATTCGGATTGGGCTTGGCGGGGGGGGCCCTCCTTTGCTCCCTTATCCTCTCTCCCACTATGGCCCAATAAGGCCCATATACCTCCTGGGGGGTTCCTGTAACCTCCCGGTACATTGGTAAATGTCCGATCTCACCCGGAACCATTACGATGTCCAAATATAGTCGTCCAATATATCGATCTTTATGTCTCGACCATTTCGAGACTCCTCGTCATGTCCGTGATCATATCCGGGACTCCGAACTACCTTCGGTACATCAAAACACATAAACTCATAATATAATCGTCACTGAACGTTAAGCGTGCAGACCCTATGGGTTCGAGAACTATGTAGACATGACCGAGACACGTGTCCGGTCAATAACCAATAGTGGAACCTGGACGCTCATATTGGTTCCTACATATTCTTTGAAGTTCTTTATTGGTCAAACCGCATAACGATATAGTTGTTCCTTTTGTCATCGGTATGTTACTTGCCCGAGATTTGATCGTCGGTATCTCAATACCTAGTTCAATCTCGTTACCGGCAAGTATCTTTAATCGTTCCGTAATGCTACATCCCGTAACTAACTCATTAGCTACATTGCTTGCAAGGCTTATAGTGATGTACATTACCGAGCGGGCCTAGAGATACCTCTTCGACAATCAGAGTGACAAATCATAATCTTGGTCTATGCCAACTTAACAATCACCATCGGAGACACCTATAGAGCACCTTTATAATCACCCAGTTACGTTGTGACGTTTGGTAGCACACAAAGTGTTCCTTCAGTATTCGGGAGTTTCATGATCTCATAGTCATAGGAACATGTATAAGTTATGCAGAAAGCAATAGCAACAAACTAAATGATCAACATGCTAAGCTAACGGATGGGTCAAGTCAATCACATCATTCTCTAATGATGTGATCCTGTTAATCAAATGACAACTCATGTCTATGGTTAGGAAACATAACCATCATTGATTCAACGAGCTAGTCAAGTAGAGGCAAACTAGTGACACTCTGTTTGTCTATGTATTCACACATGTACTAAGTTTCCGGTTAATACAATTCTAGCATGAATAATAAACATTTATCATGATATAAGGAAATATAAATAACAACTTTATTATTGCCTCTAGGGCATATTTCCTTCAGTATCTTGGACAAGACCGCCAACAATGCGGTATTGCGTTCTCAAAGAGGCAACAAGCCCAATCTTGCTTTGAAGGCCAAGGCTAGTGTGGAAGAAGAGGAGTAAGAAGAAGAGGAGAGAAACCCTGAGGATACAAAATATGATTATCATGAGCACATGACTCTCGCTTCAAGAAAATTTTGGATCAAGAAGAACTCAAGGCCCAACTTCAACAGGAGCAACTCAAGTGGCGTCAAGGGCAAGCAACGTGTGAGGACTTGCTATAATTGCGGCAATGTGAGCCACTTTGTTGCGGAGTGCCCCTATGAGAAGAGGGAAGATAATGGTGGCAAACTCATTCGGAAGGACAAAGCCAAATCTTTCCCCAATAAGAACCAAGAAGGCTCCTCCCAAGGGATTGGTGGCACAAGAAGAGTACAATGAGGATGATGATGAAGATGGCGAGACAGTTGCCATGGCCTCCGTGGCCATTGCGACAACACCCCGGGCGTCCCTCTTTGACTCACCCAATGAGAACATCACCGTCAAGTGCCTCATGGCTAAATCCACCAACAAGGTAACCCCCAACATCAAAACTACCATCATTACTCATCCTTCTTTGACGTATTGCATTGACGAAAGTGGGGGGGTCCAATGTGGAGGAAAATTAATTTGAGTCTTTTATGAGTAAGCTTAAGGGTAAATCCAAGAAGCACTTTGTTGCTCTCTTGGAACAACTTGGTGAAGCCAATGACATGGTCGAGGCTCACGAAGACACCATCACTAAGATGGAGGGTCATAGTCTTGACTATGCCGATGAGATATCAGATCTCTCTAATGCTCTTGAGGAAGAGCGTGGTCATCGCTTGGCTCTTGAGGAGTCACACAACGATGACCATGCTAAATTAAAGAAAGATCTTGATCATGCTCTTGTTGTGTCTTGTGTGCTAAATTCTGAGAAGGCCAAACTTGGTGTTGATCTTGCTAGACTCAAGGAGGAGTTTGATATCCTTGACAACGCTCACAAGGCCTTGAAGAGTACTCATGCTAGTCTTAAAGAGTCTCATGATCAACTCCAAGTGAGGCTAACCAAGGAGAAATCCACTTTTCCTCATATGGTTTTAATTGATAATGCAAATGCTACTAACCCTTGTTGTGAGAATGTGCATCTTGTTGAGGAGAATGCAAAGTTGAAGGAGCAACTTGAGAAAGGCCTTGTGTCGTGTATACAAGGTGAGAAGAACCTCAGCGATCTTTTGAGAAATCAAAAGGAAGTTGTGGCCAAGGAAGGGATTGGGTTTGCACCCAAGTCCAAGAACAAGAAGAAGAATGACAAGGCCAAACGACCTCCTCCTCTCATGCAAACTTTTGTCAAAGAGGGAGTGGGTGCCTCTAAGAAGAAGAAGAACAATGTGAAGCGTGGTGGTGTCAAGAAGGGAAATGCCACCCCTTCCAACAACGCCGACGACTTTAATCCTTCCTATGTGTTATGCCGTGCTAGTGATGTACATGTTTATGCTAAATTTGTTGGTTCTTCTTATGAGTACATTGAATGGTCTATTTGGGTTCCTAAGACCCTTGTCACTAACATCAAAGGACCCATTACAAAATGGGTACCTAAAACCAAGCATTGATCTCTTGTAGGTGTTTGCTTCTGGTGGGGGGTCATGGTTGTTCGATAGTGGAGCCACTAATCATATGACCGGAAGCAAGGACTTGGTGGTGGACGTGCAAAAGATTCCATCTATGCCCACCAACATCGAGTGGGGTGATGCCTCGTCCTCTAAGGTATTGGGGCTTGGCAAGGTTGTCATTTCTCATGATCTCACGTTCGAGAAGGTCATGCTTGTTGAGTCCCTTGCACACAATTTACTTTCCATTCGTCAACTTGCAATCATGGGCTTTGCCACTTTCTTTGATATTGATACCATGGCCCTGTTGTGGAGCAAGACTCTTAAAGTAGCCTTGGTTGGGCATGTCGAGAACGGTCCCTATGTGATTAACTTTTCGGAGCGACCCACTAAGACCACGACATGCCTAATGGCTAAAGTTGACGTGGGATGGCTTTGGCATCGCCGTTTAGCCCATGTCAACATGCCATCTTTGCAAAGTCTTCTCAATGGGGACCATGTCCGTGGACTAACAAATGTTAGTTTTTCCAAAGATCGTGCTTGCAGTGCCTGCATTGAATAAAAGCTACATGAGAAGGCTCACCCTCCCACGACTATCATTTACTGAAAGAGGCCTTTGGAGTTCCTTCACTTGGATCTATTTGGGCCTCCATCCTTTGATAGTCTTGGGGGTAGAAATTATTTCTTGGTGATTGTGGATGACTATTCAAGATACACTTGTGTGTACTTCTTAAAGAGGAAGAGTGAAACCCAACAAACCGTCATTGACTTTGAAAATGAAGCTCAACATCAACACAATGCAAAGATCTTGATAATAAGAAGTGACAACGGCACCGAGTTCAAGAACTACACCTTGGATGAGTTTCTTAGTGATGAGGGGATCAAACATCAATATTCCACACCTTACACCCCTCAACAAAATGGTGTAGCGGAGAGGAAGAACCGGACATTATGGATGCGGCAAGAACCATGATGCCGGAGTTCAAGTCTTCATACAACTTTTGGGCCAAAGCCATCAACACCGCGTGCCATGCATCCAATTGGCTCTACCTCCGCAAAGGCTTGAACAAGACTCCATATGAGATACTGACCAGTAACAAGCCCAACCTCAAGTACTTCCGGGTGTTCGGGTGTAAGTGTTTCATTCTCAAGAAAGGTGTTTGTTTGTCTAAATTTGAGGCTAGAGATCATGAGGGCATATTTTTTGGTTATGCTACAAACTCTCATGCTTACCATGTCCTCAATAAGTCCACGGGACTTATTGAGGAGACGTGTAACATGGAGTTTGATGAGAATAACGGCTCCCAAGTGGAGCAAAGTGTTACTTGTGATGTAGGTGATGAAATTCCTCCCCAAGCCATAAGAAGAATGGGTGTTGGTTTTATCCTACCCATTGAGGAACCCCTTGTGGCCGAAGGAGAAGGACAATGTTCCAGTCAAGTGGAACCATCACCAACCCAAGACCCACATGCTTTCGAAGAACAAAGTGAAGGCCCTCAACCTCATGAATAAGACCAAGGGCGAGATCAACCTCAAGATGGCGCTGAACCAACAAGTGATTCCCAAGGTCAAGTTCTCTCCTCCGAGCAAGCTCAAGATCAAGAACAAGCTCAAGACGACCCTCAAGATGATCAAGTAACCGCTCCTCAACTCACTCCTTAGGAGGAATTGGAGCGTCGTGCCGCCAAGATTGCATCCAAGCTATCTACCAAGGGTCATCTCATGACAAATGTGCTTGGAAGCATACAAAAGGGGGTAAGAACTTGTAGACAATTGGCAAACTATTGTGAACATCACACATTTGTCTCTTGTGTTGAACCCCAAAAGGTCTATGAGGCGCTTGAAGATCCAGATTGGCTTAATTCCATGCATGAAGGACTCAACAACTTTGAGCACAAAAAGGTTTGGAGATTGGTGCCAAGGCAAACGGGGAACCATAATGTCATTGGAACCAAGTGGATATTCAAGAACAAGCAAGATGCTCATGGAATTATTGTCCGCAACAAAGCTCGCTTGGTATCTCAAGGCTACTCCCAAGTCGAGGGTATCGACTACGGTGAAACCTTTGCTCCCGTTGCTCGCCTTGAATCTATTTGTTTGTTGATTGCTTATGCTTCTCATCATAGCTTCTAGTTGCAACAAATGGATGTGAAGAGTGATTTTATTAATGGTCCTATTAATGAGTTGGTGTATGTCAAACAACCCCCCGGGTTCGAGGATCCCTATTTCCCCGATCATGTGTACCAACTCGATAAGGCACTCTATGGCCTTAAGCAAGCCCCACGTGCGTAGTATGACCACCTTACCGAGTTGTTGCAAGATCGCGGGTTTGAAATTGGGAGAATCGACCCCACTCTTTTTTACTAAGAAGGTCAAAGGGGAGTTGTTTGTGTGCCAACTATATGTTGATGACATTATCTTTGGTTCTCCTAACAAAGCTTTCAATGAGGAATTTGCCGCTCTCATGACCTCGAAGTTCAAAATGTCCATGATGGGAGAGTTTAAGTTCTTTCTCGGGTTCGAAATCAAGCAACGAAGAGAAGGAACCTTCATCAACCAAGCCAAGTACACTCACGATATGCTCAAGAGATTCAAGCTAAGTGAAGTCAAGCCGGCTTCCACCCCAATGCCCGTCAAATGCCAACTTGAAATAGATCCCGATGGTAAAGCGGTGGATCAAAAGGTATATCACTCCATGATTGGCTCCTTGCTTTACCTTTGTGCATCTAGACCGGATATCATGTTGAGTGTGGGAATTTGTGCACGGTTTCAAGCCGCACCTAAGGAAAGTCACTTTGTGGCGGTCAAGCGAATATTTTGATATTTGGCTCATACCCCAAACTTTGGCTTATGGTACCCAAGAGGAGCAAACTTCAACCTTGTAGGCCATTCAGACTCCGATTGGGCGGGAGACAAAGTGGATAGGAAGTCAACTTCCGGAGGGTGCCAATTCCTTGGTTGCTCCTTGGTGAGTTGGTCTTCCAAGAAGCAAAGTTGTGTGTCTCTCTCGTCCACCAAAGTGGAGTATGTGGATGCCGGTAGTTGTTGCGCACAACTTCTGTGGATGAGGCAAACTTTAAAGGATTACGGTGTCATTTGTGACAAAGTGCCTCTATGGTGTGACAATGAAAGTGCCATCATGATTTCTCTCAACCCGGTGCAACACTTCAAGACGAAGCATATTGAGATTCGGTATCACTTCATCCGGGATCATATTAGGCGAGGGGAGATCGAGCTCAACTATGTCAACACTCATGATAACCTTGCAGATATCTTCACGAAGCCTTTGGATGAAGCAAGATTTCATGAGTTAAGGCATGAGCTAAATATCATTGATTCGAGCAATGTTGCTTGAACCCTTGCACACCCCACCATACTCAACTTGTTATCTTTTTTAGGTGTAGACATGGACATAGGGGGAGTGTTGTTCTCTCAATGAACTCTCCCTCCCTCCATTATGCATAAATTGATCAACTCTTTCACATTAGCCATTTGTGATGGTACTTGTGCTTCAAAGACGAGTTTTGGTCATGGGCCCAAGGATAATTCTTCGCGGTGACATACCAATTAACTCAAACATAGGTGGCTCCGGCCACCTCCCTCTCCTTGGAGAGGTTGTGTCTCGCGGTTGGTGCGTGTTGTCTTTTGCCCTCCCTTCTTCGTGCCGAGCTTGTGTTTGAGTTGCCTCGTGTGTTAGCTCTTTGGTGTGTCCGTTCGCTTGAAGGTTGCATTACAAAGGCCCCTTTCTTCTCTATTTTTGAAACTTGCATTTTCTTGGGTCTACGGTACTACCGCGGCTTACCACGGTACTACCGCAGGAGCTGCGCACGGTACTACCGCAACCAGCACGACAGTAATTTTTTACTGCCGCTGGAGGAGCGATACTACCGCCCACGGTGCGGTACTTTTGCCTGGGCGGTACTACCGCGATGACGTGTGGTATTACCACGTAGTCGCGAGCGCATGGGGGTTAAGAGCGGGCAGGGAGAGTTCCAACTCCCCCATACCCATTCAACTCTTTTTCCCCACGCCGTCTCTTTCTCCTGCTCAAGAACGGCGCCGGAGAACCTCGCCGGATCTCTGTCTCCGGCTGCTCTCCTCGCATTCCGTGCGGTGGGATCATTCCCCACCATGTCCTCTTGCCATGGAACAAGGTTTCTCCCCAAATCCCTCTCTTTTTGGTTCGTTCTTTCGTCTCTAGGTTTTTGGGGAGATGCATGTTGTTCTTGAGATTTTAGGCTAAATCTTTGCAAGAGTAGGATGTAGGATAGTAGTAATGCGTAGAGATGGTACTTGGTATGTTGCCCTGTGGTAGATTTGATCAACCGTAGTACCGCTCTGATGTCATGGTTGTGCTCAGATCTGTTTTGTGGTTCAGATCTGACCCCGTGCGGTACTACCACACCTCCCATACGGTACTACCGCTCCTCAGGAGCGGTACTACAGTGACTAGGAGCAGCACTAAAATTTTAGTTCTGCTCCAAGCCGCGGTACTACCGTGCCATCCTGGCGCGATACTACCGTGACTAGGAGCAGCACTAAAATTTTAGTCCCGCGCATCCATGCGGTACTACCACTGTTGTCAAATCTCCCGTGTGGCAATTACCCAATGCTAGTTCTACTTGTTTCACCTATTTTGCTGTGGTCTTTACATTGATCCTTATCGTTTCTCTTGCGTGTTCTTGTGTTGTGTGTCATAGGTGGTGGCTCCGGTTCCAATGTCCGTCGTTCGAACCCCGTTCGCGACACGGGATCGAAGCGTCTGCGCAACCAATATGAAGCTCCAGAGGGCTGCAATGCCCCCCAACGCAGAGCCAAGTCAACCACAACCAAGCAGAAGGAGCCAACAATGAGCATGGATGAGATGCCACTTGTTGAGTTTGTCAATCGAAGGAAGATCAACCCCTATGTGAATCCCCGTGCAAACTTCAGAGGGAATGAGTTGTTTTGGACCAAGAAGAAGTATCTTATCTATCTGGATGTGATCAAGGCCAAGCAGAACCTCTATGTGGACACGCACTGGATTAACATGCATCATATGAGGGAGGATAAGCACCGCGCCTATTTTAGCGAGGCTTTGGACCTAGTGGAGAAGTTTGGGATTGAGAACCTGATCACATTCTACCTGGACTTTGACCCTGAGATTGTGGCTCAGTTCTTTGCCTCAGACCACTTTCACTCTGATGAGGAACAGACTTTGACATGGATGTCAAATGGACAACAGCTGACCGCCAAGTGGAAGGACTTCATGGATCTGCTACATGTTCGTGATGAGGGGCTCGACAAGCCCGTTGGTGTTCGCCCTCATGCCAACTCCGAGTCTGCTAACAAAGAAAAGGTCCAGCCATACTATGTTGAGAAGAAGCTTCCTGATACGTCCATTTTGTATCATGCTTTTATATCGATATTTATTGCATTATGGACTGTTATTTCACTTTATGTCATAATACTTATGGCTATTCTCTCTTATTTTACAAGGTTTACATAAGGAGGGAGAATGCCGGCAGCTGGAATTCTGGGCTGCAAAAGGGGCAAATATTACAGACCTATTCTGCGCAACTCCAATAGTCCTGAAACTCCATGGAACGTCTTAAAATAAATAAAGAAAAATCCTCACCAAAGATGAAGGCCGGGGGGCCCACACCCTGCTCACGAGGGTGGGGGGCGCCCCCCCTAAGGCGCGCCCCCTACCTCATGGGCCCCCTGGTGGCTCTCCGACGTCCATCTTCTCCTATATGAGGTCTTTCGATGAGAAAAAAACAAGAAGGAACTTTTCGGGATGAGACTCCCTCGCCACGAGGTGGAACCTTGGCATATCCAATCTAGAGCTCCGGTAGAGCTGTTCCGCCGGGGAAACTTCCCCTTGGGAGGGGGAAATCATCACCATCATCATCACCAACGCTCCTCTCATCGGGAGAGGGCAATCTCCATCAACATCTTCACCAGCACCATCTCATCTCCAAACCCTAGTTCATCTCTTGTATCCAATTCTTGTCTCAAAGTCTGGGATTGGTGCTAGTAGGTTGCTAGTAGTGTTGATTACTCCTTGTAGTAGATGCTAGTTGGTTTATTTGGTGGAAGATCATATGTTCAGATCCTATATGCATATTATTACCCCTCTGATTATGAACATGAATATGCTTTGTGAATAATTACATTCGTTCCTGAGGACAAGGGAGAAGTCTTGCTATTAGTAGTCATGTGAATTTGGTATTCGTTTGATATTTTGATAAGATGTATGTTGTCTAGCCTCTAGTGGTGTTATGTGAACGTCGACTACATAATACTTCACCATTATTTGGGCCTAGAGGAAGGCATTGGGAAGTAATAAGTATATGATGGGTTGCTAGAGTGATAGAAGCTTAAACCCTAGTTTATGCGTTGCTTCGTAAGGGGCTGATTTGGATCCATATGTTTCATGCTATGGTTAGGTTTACCTTAATACTTTTGTTGTAGTTGCGGATGCTTGCAATAGAGGTTAATCATAAGTGGGATGCTTGTTCAAGTAAGAACAGCACCCAAGCACCGGTCCACCCACATATCCAATTATCAAAGTATCAAACGCGAATCATATGAACGTGATGAAAACTAGCTTGACGATATTCCCATGTGTCCTCGGGAGCGCTTTTCCTATTATAAGAGTTTGTTCCGGCTTGTCCTTTACTACAAAAGGATTGGGCCATCTTGCTGCACTTTATTTACTTTTGTTACTTGTTGCTCGTTACAATTTATCCTATCACAAAACTATCTGTTACCACTTATTTCAGTACTTGCAGAGAATACCTTGATGAAAACCGCTTATCATTTCCTTCTGCTCCTTGTTGGGTTCGACACTCTTACTTATCTAAAGGACTACGATAGATCCCCTATACTTGTGGGTCATCAAGACTCTTTTCTGGCACCATTGCCGGGGAGTGTAGCACCTTTGGTAGGTGGAATTTGGTAAGGAAAAATTTATATAGTGTGCTGAAATTTACTGTCACTTGTTACTATGGAAAGTAATTCTCTGAGGGGCTTGTTTGGGGTATCTTCACCCCGTCCAGTAGAGCAAAGAGTTGCTCCTCAACCTACTGAACCTATTGAAAATGAAACTCCTTTTGAATTTCCTTCGGGTATGATGGAAAAACTGCTAGCTAATCCTTTTATAGGAGATGGAACAAAGCATCCTGATGAGCACTTAATATATGTGGATGAAGTTTGTGGATTATTTAAGCTTGCAGGTATACCCGATGATGTTACTAAGAAGAAGGTCTTCCCTTTATCTTTGAAGGGAGACGCATTGATATGGTATAGGCTATGTGATGATATGAGATCATGGGACTATAAAAGATTGAAGTTGGAATTTCATCAAAAGTATTACCCTATGCATCTTGTTCATCGTGATCGCAATTATATATATAATTTCTGGCCTCGCGAAGGAGAAAGCATCGCTCAAGCTTGGGGGAGGCTTAAATCGATGTTATATTCATGCCCCAATCATGAGCTCCCGAGAGAAATAATTATGCAAAGTTTTTATGCTCGGCTCTCTGATAACAATCGCACCATGCTCGATACTTCTTGTGCTGGCTCTTTTATGATGAAGACTATTGAATTCAGATGGAATTTATTGGATAGAACTAAACGCAACTCTGAAGATTGGGACCTCGACGAAGGTAAGGAGTCAGGTATGACACCTAAGTTTGATTGTGTTAAATCTTTTATGGATACCGATATTTTCCGTAAGTTTAGCACTAAATATGGACTTGACTCTGAGATAGTAGCTTCTTTCTGTGAATCTTTTGCTACTTATGTTAATCTCCCTAAGGAGAAGTGGTTTAAATATCATCCTCCCATAGAAGTAAAAGTAGCTGCACCTATTAAAGTTGAAGAAAATACTGTCACTTATAATGATCCTATTGTTCCTACTTCTTATGTTGAGAAACCACCTTTCTCTGTTAGAATAAAGGATCATGCTAAAGCTTCAACTGTTGTTCGTAAAAGCAATATTAGAACTTATACACCTCCTGAGCAAGTTAAAGTGGAACCTAATATTGCTATTAATGATCTCTTGTCTGATAATATCGATGGGCATGTTATTCAGTTCAACGGTGAAACTGCTAGAATTGCTAAACCTTGTGATAAAGATAGACATAGACCTGTGGTAGGCGTGCCTGTTATTTCTGTTAAAATAGGAGATCATTGTTATCATGGATTATGTGATATGGGTGCAGGTGCTAGTGTTATACCACATACTTTATATGAAGAAATTAAGAATGAAATTGCACCTGCTGAGTTAGAAGATATTGATGTCACAATTAAACTTGCCAATAGAGATACTATTTCACCAATTGGAATTGTTAGAGATGTTGAAGTCTTGTGTGGGAAGACTAAATATCCTACTGATTTTCTTGTTCTTGGTTCCCCACAAGATAGCTTTTGTCCCATTATATTTGGTAGACCCTTCTTAAATAATGTCAATGCTACCATAGACTGCACAAAGAATGTTGTTACTATTGGATTGGATTATATGGTTCATGAGCTTAATTTCTCTAAATTTAGTAAACAACATCGTGAGGAAGAATTACCTAGTAAGGATGAAATTATTGGTCTTGCTTCTATTGCCGTACCTCCTAGTGATCCTTTAGAACACTATTTGCTAGACCATGAAAATGATATGTTCATGAATGAAAGAAGGGAAATAGATGAAGTATTCTTTAAACAGGAACCTATTCTGCAACAGAATTTGCCTGTTGAAATCTTAGGGGATCCTCCTCCACCCAAGGGTGATCCCGTGTTTGAGCTTAAACCTTTGCCTGATAATCTTAAATATGCTTATCTTGATAAAAAAAGATATATCCTGTTATTATTAGTGCTAACCTTTCAGAGCATGAAGAAGAAAGATTATTGAAAACTCTGAAGAAGCATCATGCTGCTATTGGATATACTCTTGATGATCTTAAGGGCATTAGTCCCACTCTATGTCAACATAAAATAAATTTGGAAGCAGATGCCAAACCAGTTCGTGATCCTCAACGACGTCTGAATCCTAAGATGAAAGAAGTGGTAAGAAAAGAAATACTAAAGCTTCTGGAGGCAGGTATAATCTATCCCGTTGCTGATAGTGAGTGGGTAAGTCCTGTCCATTGTGTCCCTAAGAAGGGAGGTATTACTGTTGTTCCTAATGATAAAGATGAATTGATTCCACAAAGAATTATCACAGGTTATAGGATGGTAATTGATTTCCGCAAATTAAATAAAGCTACTAAGAAACATCATTACCCCTTACCTTTTATTGATCAAATGCTAGAAAGATTATGCAAACATACACACTATTGCTTTCTAGATGGTTATTCTTGTTTCTCTCAAATACCTGTGTCGGCTAGAGATCAATCAAAGACTACTTTTACATGCCCTTTTGGTACTTTTGCTTATAGACGTATGCCTTTTGGTTTATGTAATGCACCTGCTACCTTTCAAAGATGCATGATGGCTATATTTTTTGACTTTTGTGAAAAGATTTTTGAGGTTTTCATGGACGACTTTTCCGTCTATGGTTCCTCTTTTGATGATTGCTTGAGCAATCTTGATCGAGTTTTGCAGAGATGTGAAGAAACTAATCATGTCTTGAATTGGGAAAAGTGCCACTTTATGGTTAATGAAGGTATTGTCTTGGGGCATAAAGTTTCTGAAAGAGGTATTGAAGTTGATAAAGCCAAGGTTGATGCTATTGAAAAGATGTCGTGTCCCAAGGACATCAAAGGTATAAGAAGTTTCCTTGGTCACGCTGGATTTTACAGGAGGTTCATTAAGGACTTCTCAAAAATTTCTCGGCCTCTGACTAATTTATTGCAAAAAGATATACCATTTGTCTTTGATGATGATTGTGTACAAGCATTCGAAATACTTAAGAAAGCATTAGTCACTGCACCTGTTGTTCAGCCACCTGATTGGAACCTACCCTTTGAAATTATGTGTGATGCTAGTGATTATGCTGTAGGTGCTGTTCTAGGACAAAGAGTTGATAAGAAATTAAATGTTATTCATTATGCTAGTAAGACTCTAGACAATGCTCAAAGAAATTATGCTACTACTGAAAAAGAGCTTTTAGCAGTTGTATTCGCTTGTGATAAGTTCAGATCTTATATTGTTGATTCTAAAGTAACTATTCAAACTGATCATGCAGCTATTAAATATCTTATGGAAAAGAAAGATGCTAAACCTAGACTTATTAGATGGGTTCTCTTGCTACAAGAATTTGATTTGCATATTGTTGATAGAATGGGAGATGAGAACCCCGTTGCAGACAACTTGTCTAGGTTAGAAAATGTTCTTGATGACTCACTACCTATTAATGATAGCTTTCATGATGAACAATTAAATGTTATAAGTACTTCTTGTAGTACTTCATGGTATGTTGATTATGCTAATTATATTGTTGCTAAATTTATACCACCTAGCTTCACATACCAACAAAAGAAAAAGTTTTTCTATGATTTTAGACATTACTTTTGGGATGACCCACATCTTTATAAAGAATGAGTAGATGGTGTTATTAGACGTTTTGTACCTGAGCATGAACAGGAACAGATCCTACGCAAGTGTCATTCCGAGGCTTATGGAGGACACACGCTGGAGATCGAACTGCACATAAGGTATTGCAATCTGGTTTTTATTGGCCTACTCTCTTCAAGGATGCCCGTAAGATTGTCTTGTCTTGTGATGAATGCCAAAGAATTGGTAATATTAGTAGACGTCAAGAAATGCCTATGAATTATTCTCTTTTTATTGAACCATTTGATGTTTGGGGCTTTGATTATATGGGACATTTTCCTGCCTCTAATGGATACACACATATTCTAGTTGCTGTTGATTATGTTACTAAGTGGGTACAAGCTATTCCAACTAGTAGTGCTGATCATAACACTTCTATTAAAATGCTTAAGGAAGTTATTTTCCCGAGGTTTGGAGTCCCTAGATATTTAATGACTGATGGTGGTTCACACTTTATTAATGGTGCTTTCCGTAAAATGCTTGCTAAATATGATGTTAATCATAGAATTGCACCCCCTTATCACCCACAGTCTAGTGGTCAAGTAGAGTTGAGCAATAGAGAGCTCAAATTAATTTTGCAAAAGACTGTTAATAGGTCTAGAAAGAACTGGTCCAAGAAACTTGATGATGCATTATGGGCTTATAGAACTGCATACAAAAATCCTATGGGTATGTCTCCGTATAAAATGGTTTATGAAAAAGCATGTCACTTACCTCTCGAACTAGAACATAAGGCGTATTGGGCTATTAAAGAGCTTAACTATGATTTTAAACTTGCCGGTGAGAAGAGGTTATTTGATATTAGCTCACTTGATGAATGGAGAACCCAAGCTTATGAAAATGCCAAGTTGTTTAAAGAAAAAGTTAAAAGATGGCATGACAAAATGATACAAAAGTGTGAGTTTAATGTAGGTGATTATGTATTGCTATACAACTCTCGTTTAAGATTTTTTGCAGGAAAACTTCTCTCTAAATGGGAAGGCCCCTATGTTATCCAGGAGGTCTATCGTTCCGGTGCCATAAAAATCAACAACTTCGAAGGCACAAATCTGAAGGTGGTAAACGGTCAAAGAATTAAACATTATATCTCAGGTAATCCCATAAATGTTGAAACCAATATTATTGAAATCGTAACCCCGAAGGAACACACAAGGGACACTCTCCGGAGCGTTTTAGACTCCAAAAAGGAATAGGTATGTGGTACGGTAAGTAAACTGACTCCAAAACAATTTTTAAGGCAGTATTTCTCCGTTTTGGAATATTTAGAAAAAATAGAAAAATAAGTAGCAGTCCGGGAAGGACACAAGGGCCCCACAAGGGTGGTGGGCGCGCCCCCTACCTCGTGAGCACCTCGTGTGCCTTCCGAACGCTGTTTTCTTGCATGTTACGTATTTTGGTCGGTAAAAATTCATTATATAATCTCCCGGGGGTTTTGACTCCCGTATCACGCAAAAATCTCGTGTCTTTGTTTCGAGCTGTTTTCTGTCAGGGTTTTCCAGGCTAGGCATCATGTCGTCTCCCTCCTCCAACAATGGTGACAACGATGCTTGGCTAATGAAGATAGATTTGAAGAGGGAAGAACCCACGAGGGTCAACAAGGATGAAAGGATCAAGAAGGCCACGGAGGATCAAGCTCCGGCAGCAAAAGACACCCTTCAAATTGATCATAACCCTCTTACCCCAACTGAGTTCGAAGCTTTCAAGATGATTGAGTTAGCTCGTGTTCAAAACAAGTATCTCACACAAGAAAATATTTTGTTGAAGGAGCATATTGTCGCACTCAAGGGCATTATTCGCAAGCTGGAGGACCTCTTACGCTCGATGTGTGATTATCCGTCACCTCCACCTTCTTCACCGACAAAGGAGATATAATCACATGGGTATGGGCACTCCCCTTGGCAACTGCCAAGCTTGGGGGAGGTGCCCCGGTATCGTATCACAATCACAACTCCTATCGTTATTGTTTTTCTTAGCTCGATCCTATTAGTAGTATCTTGATCTAGTAGAATAAAGTTTATGGCATGATCTAGTTTTGAGTTTGCTTTATGATCTCTCTTTGTAATTGAGTCCATGAGCTATATATAATAAAGATTAGTGTTGAGTCAAGGGCTTGATTATTTTGCCACGATCTTGGGTGAATAAAAGAAAAGAGAAAAAGAATAAAAAGAAACAGAAAAGTTCATGTTGATCTTATTGAGAGTAATGACTTCACATAGAAAGAGTATGATGATTAAAAGTTGTTGGGAGTTGGCAAGCATAGCTTTGGTCATTGTTGCAATTAATAGGAAGTAATAAGGAAAGAGAGGTTTTCACATATAGATATATTATCATTGACATCTCTTATGATTGGGAGCACTCATTAAAATATGACATGCTAAAGAGTTGATGTTGGACAAGGAAGACAACGTAATGAGTTATGTATTTCTTATATCTGAGATAAAGTATGTTGTCATGGATCCTCTAACTTGTTGAGCTTGCCTTTCCCCCTCATGCTAGCCAAATTCTCAGCACTAAGTAGAAATACTACTTGTGCTTCCAAAATCCCTAAACCAGTTTTGCCATGAAAGTCCACCATATCTACCTATGGATTGAGTAAGATCCTTCAAGTAAGTTGTCATCGGTGCAAAGCAATAAAAATTGCTCTAAATATGTATGATTGATTGGTGTGGGAGAAATAAGCTTTATACGATCTTGTGATGTGGAAGTAATAAAAGCGACGGACTGCATAATAAAGGTTCATATCACAAGGGGCAATATAAAGTGACTTTGTTTCGCATTGAGATTTTATGCATCCAACCATAAAAGTGCATGGCAACCTCTGCTTCCCTCTGCGAAGGGCCTATATTTTATATTATCTTCTACCTTATGCAAGAGTCATGGTGATCTTCACCTTTTCTTTTTCATTTTATCCTTTGGCAAGCTCAGCATGTTGGAAAGACATGATATATATATATATATATCTAATTGGATGTAGGGGAGCGTGAACCATTATTGTTGGCATTACCATTGAGGGAAAAGGTTGTGGGGCAAAACTATAAGCCCCTATCTTTCTCTGTGTCCGATTAAAACCCCGTAACCACAAGTATCGCGTGAGTGTTAGCAATTATGGAGGACTAAATGATAGTTGAGTATGTGGACTTGCTTTTTAGCTCTAACATAGACTCTTTCCGATGTTATGATAAATTGCAATTGCTTCAATGACTGAGATTATAGTTTGTTGGAGCCCAATAAGGTTTATGATTTATACTTTTGCATTGTGAATAGATCATCACTTGAACATAAGTAATCACATGACAAAATCTATATATGTTGATGTTATGAGAATAATCATGATGCCTTTCATGTCCGTATTTTATTTTTATCGACGCCTCTACCTCTAAACATGAGGACATATTTATTGTTATCGGCTTTTCGCTTGAGGACAAGCGAGGTCTAAGCTTGAGGGAGTTGATACGTCCATTTTGCATCATGCTTTTATATCAATATTTATTGCATTATGGACTGTTATTTCACTTTATGTCACAATACTTATGGCTATTCTCTCTTATTTTACAAGGTTTACATAAGGAGGGAGAATGCTAGCAGCTGGAATTCTGGGCTGGAAAAGGAGCAAATATTAGAGACCTATTCTACGCAACTCCAAAAGTCCTGAAACTCCACGGAACGTCTTAAAATAAATAAAGAAAAATCCTCGCCAAAGATGAAGGCCAGGGGGCCCACACCCTGCTCACGAGGGTGGGGGCGCCCCCCCTAAGGCGCGCCCCCTACCTCGTGGGCCCCCTGGTGGCTCTCCGACGTGCATCCTCTCCTATATGAGGTCTTTCGATGAGAAAAAAACAAGAAGGAACTTTTCGGGACGAGACTCCACCGCCACGAGGCGGAACCTTAGCGGATCCAATCTAGAGCTCCGGCAGAGCTGTTCTGCCGGGGAAACTTCCCCCGGGGAGGGGGAAATCATCACCATCGTCATCACCGGGCAATCTCCATCAACATCTTCACCATCACCATCTCATCTCCAAACCCTAGTTCATCTCTTGTATCCAATTCTTGTCTCAAAGTCCGGGATTGGTGCTAGTAGGTTGCTAGTAGTGTTGATTACTCCTTGTAGTTGATGCTAGTTGGTTTATTTGGTGGAAGATCATATGTTCAGATCCTATATGCATATTATTACCCCTCTGATTATGAACATGAATATGCTTTGTGAGTAATTACGTTCGTTCCTGAGGACAAGGGAGAAGCCTTGCTATTAGTAGTCATGTGAATTTGGTATTCGTTTGATATTTTGACAAGATGTATGTTGTCTAGCCTCTAGTGGTGTTATGTGAACGTCGACTACATAACACTTCACCATTATTTGGGCCTAGAGGAAGGCATTGGGAAGTAATAAGTAGATTATGGGTTGCTAGAGTGACAGAAGCTTAAACCCTAGTTTATGCGTTGCTTCGTAAGGGGCTGATTTGGATCCATATGTTTCATGCTATGGTTAGGTTTACCTTAATACTTTTGTTGTAGTTGTGGATGCTTGCAAAGTGGGATGCTTGTTCAAGTAAGAACAGCACCCAAGCACCGGTCCACTCACATATCAAATTATCAAAGTATCGAACGCGAATCATTTGAACGTGATGAAAACTAGCTTGACGATATTCCCATGTGTCCTCGGGAGCGCTTTTCCTATTATAAGAGTTTGTTCCGGCTTGTCCTTTACTACAAAAGGATTTGGCCATCTTGCTGCACTTTATTTAATTTTGTTACTTGTTGCTCGTTACAATTTATCCTATCACAAAACTATCTGTTACCACTTATTTTAGTACTTGCAGAGAATACCTTGCTGAAAACCGCTTATCATTTCCTTCTGCTCCTCGTTGGGTTCGACACTCTTACTTATCGAAAGGACTATGATAGATCCCCTATACTTGTGGGTCATCACTTCCCAGTGGCAAGAAGACTTGGGTTCTAAACCCATTCCTTGACATCATGTATCGGATCTTCCGCAACACCCTCTTCCCGCGTATTGGTGACAAGTATAAGGTGTTGGGGAACGTAGTAATTTCAAAAAATTTCCTACGCACACGCAAGATCATGGTGATGCATATCAACGAGAAGGGAGAGTGTTGTCTACGTACCCTCGTAGACCGGAAGCGGAAGCGTTAGCACAACGCGGTTGATGTAGTCATATGTCTTCACGGCCCGACCAATCAAGCACCGAAACTATGGCACCTCCGAGTTCTAGCACATGTTCAGCTCGATGACGATCCCTGGACTCCGATCCAGCAAAGTGTCGGGGAAGAGTTCCGTCAGCATGACGGCGTGGTGACGATCTTGATGTTCTACCATCGCAGGGCTTCACCTAAGCACCGCTACAATATGATCGAGGATTATGGTGGAAGGGGGCATCGCACACGGCTAAGAGATCAATGATCAATTGTTGTGTCTTTGGGGTGCCCCCCTGCACCCGTATATAAAGGAGCAAGGGAGGAGGAGGCCGGCCCTAGGAGGGGGCGCGCCAAGTGTGGAGTCCTACTAGGACTCCCTAGTCCTAGTAGGATTCCACCTCCCATATGGAATAGGAAAAGAGGAAGGGAAAAGGAGAAGGAAGGAAGGGGGCGCCCCCCTTCCCTAGTCCAATTCGGACCAGACCAAGGGGAGGGGTGCGGCCACCCTTGAGGCCCTTTTCCTTCTTTCCCGTATGGCCCAATAAGGCCCAATACGTATTCCCGTAACTCTCCGGTACTCCGAAAAATACCCGAATCACTTGGAACCTTTCCGATGTCCGAATATAGTTGTCCAATATATCGATCTTTACGTCTCGACCATTTCAAGACTCCTCGTCATGTCCCCGATCTCATCCGAGACTCCGAACTCCTTCAGTACATCAAAACTCATAAACTCATAATATAACTGTCATCAAAACCTTAAGCGTGCGGACCCTACGGGTACGAGAACAATGTAGACATGACCGAGACACGTCTCCGGTCAATAACCAATAGCAGAACCTGGATGCTCATACTGGCTCCCACATATTCTACGAAGATCTTTATCGGTCAGACCGCATAACAACATACGCTGTTCCCTTTGTCATCGGTATGTTACTTGCCCGAGATTCGATCGTCGGTATCTCAATAACTAGTTCAATCTGTTTACCGACAAGTCTCTTTACTCGTTCCATAATACATCATCCTGCAACTAACTCATTAGTTGCAATGCTTGCAAGGCTTCAGTGATGTGCATTACCGAGAGGGCCCAGAGATACCTCTCTGACAATCGGAGTGACAAATCCTAATCTCGAAATACGCCAACCCAACATGTACCTTTGGAGACACCTGTAGAGCTCCTTTATAATCACCCAGTTATGTTGTGACGTTTGGTGGCATACAAAGTGTTCCTCCGGTAAATGGTAGTTACATACTCTCATAGTCATAGGAACATGTATAAGTCATGAAGAAAGCAATAGCAATAAACTAAACGATCAAGTGCTATGCTTACGGAATGGGTCAAGTCAATCACATCATTCTCTTAATGATGTGATCCCGTTAATCAAATGACAACTCATGTCTATGGTTAGGAAATATAACCATCTTTGATCAGCGAGCTAGTCAAGTAGAGGCATACTAGTGACCTCTGTTTGTCTATGTATTCACACATGTATTATGTTTCCGGTTAATACAGTTCTAGCATGAATAATAAACATTTATCATGATATAAGAAAATAAATAATAGCTTTATTATTGCCTCTAGGGCATATTTCCTTCAGTCTCCCACTTGCACTAGAGTCAATAATCTAGATCACATCGCCATGTGACTCAACATCTATAGTTCACATCACCATGTGATTAACACCCATAGTTCACATCGACATGTGACCAACACCCAAAGGGTACTGAGGTGTGATCATGTTTTGCTTGTGAGAGAAGTTTAGTTAACAGGTCTGCCACATTCAGATCCGTAAGTATTTTGCAAATTTCTATGTCAACAATGTTCTGCATGGAGCTATTCTAGCTAATTGCTCCCACTTTCAATATGTATCCAGATTGAGACTTAGAGTCATCTGGATCAGTGTCAAAACTTGCATTGACGTAACCCTTTACGACGAACCTTTTGTCACCTCCATAATCGAGAAACATATCCTTATTCCACTAAGGATAATTTTGACCAATGTCTAGTGATCTACTCCTAGATCACTATTGTACTCCCTTGCCAAACTCAGGGCAGGGTATACAATAGGTCTGGTACATAGCATGACGTACTTTATAGAACCTATGGCTAAGGCATAGGGAATGACTTTCATTCTCTCTCTATCTTCTGCCGTGGTCGAGTTTTGAGTCTTACTCAACTTCACACCTTGTAACACAAGCAAGAACTTCTTATTTGACTGTTCCATTTTGAACTACTTCAAAATCTTGTCAAGGTATGTACTCATTGAAAAACTTATCAAGCATCTTGATCTATCTCTATAGATCTTGATGCTCAATACGTAAGCAGCTTCACCGAGGTCTTTCTTTGAAAAACTCCTTTCAAATATTCCTTTATGCTTTGCAGAATAATTCTACATTATCTCCGATCAACAATATGTCTTTCACATATACTTATCAGAAATGCTGTAGCGCTCCCACTCACTTTCTTGTAAATACAGGCTTCACCGCAAGTCTGTATAAAACTATATGCTTTGATCAACTTATCAAAGCGTATATTCCAACTCCGAGATGCTTGCACCAGTCCATAGATGGATCGCTGGAGCTTGCATATTTTGTTAGTACCTTTAGGATTGACAAAACCTTCCGGTTGCATCATATACAACTCTTCTTTAATAAATCCATTAAGGAATGCAGTTTTGTTTATCCATTTGCCAGATTTCATAAAATGCGGCAATTGCTAACATGATTCGGACAGACTTAAGCATAAATACGAGTGAGAAACTCTCATCGTAGTCAACACCTTGAACTTGTCGAAAAACTTTTTGCGACAATTCTAGCTTTGTAGATAGTAACACTACTATCACCGTCCGTCTTCCTCTTGAAGATCCATTTAATCTCAATGGCTCACCGATCATTGGGCAAGTCAATCAAAGTCCATACTTTGTTCTCATACATGGATCTCATCTCAGATTTCATGGCCTCAAGCCATTTCACGGAATCTGGGCTCATCATCGCTTCATCATAGTTCGTAGGCTCATCATGGTCAAGTAACATGACCTCCAGAATAGGATTACCGTACCACTCTGGTGCGGATCTCACTCTGGTTTACCTACGAGGTTCGGTAGTAACTTGATCTGAAGTTACATGATCATCATCATTAGCTTCCTCACTAATCGGTGTAGTAGTCACATGAACAGATTTCTGTGATGAACTACTTTCCAATAAGGGAGCAGGTACAGTTACCTCATCAAGTTCTACTTTCCTCCCACTCACTTCTTTCGAGAGATACTCCTTCTCTAGAAAGGATCCATTCTCAGCAATGAATAACTTGCCTTCGGATCTGTGATAGAAGGTGTACCCAACATTTTCTTTTGGGTATCCTATGAAGATTTAATTCTTCGATTTGGGTTCGAGCTTATCATGTTGAAACTTTTTCACATAAGCATTGCAGTCCCAAACTTTAAGAAACGACAACTTAGGTTTCTCGCCAAACCATAGTTCATACGGTTTCGTCTCAACGGATTTAGATGGTGCCCTTCTTAACGTGAATGTAGCTGTCTCTAATGCATAACCCCAAAACGATAGTGGTAGATCGGTAAGAGACATCATAGATCGCACTATATCTAATAAAGTACGGTTATGACGTTCGGACGCACCATTACACTGTGGCGTTCCAGGTGCGTGAGTAGTGAAACAATTTTACATTGTTTTAACTGAAGGACAAACTCGTAACTCAAATATTTTACTTCTGCGATCATATCGTAGAAACTTTTATTTTTGTTACGATGATTCTCCACATCACTCTGAAATTCTTTGAACTTTTCAAATATTTCATACTTGTGTTTCATCAAGTAGATATACTCATATCTGCTCAAATCATCTGTGAAGATCAGAAAATAATGATACCTGCCACGAGCCTCAATATTCATCGGACCACATACATCAGTATGTATGATTTCCAACAAATCTGTTGCTCGCTCCATTGTTCTGGAGAACGGTTTCTTAGTCATCTTGCCCATGAGGCATGGTTTGCAAGCATCAACTGATTCATAATCAAGTGAATCCAAAAACCCATCAGCATGGATTTTCTCCATGCGCTTTACACCAATATGACCTAAACGGCAATGCCACAAATAAGTTGCACTATCATTATTAACTTTGCATCTTTTGGCTTCAATATTATGAATATGTGTATCACCACGATCGAGATCCAACAAACCATTTTCATTGGGTGTATGACCATAGAAGGTTTTATTCATGTAAACAGAACAACAATTATTCTCTAACTTACATGAATAACCGTATTGCAATAAACATGATCCAATCATATTTATGCTCAGCGCAAACAACAAATAACACTTATTTAGGTTCAACACTAATCCCGAAATTATAGGGTGAGGGAGTCTTGGATTAGGGGGTGTTCGGGTAGCCGGACTATACCCTCAGCCGGACTCCTGGACTATGAAGATACAAGATTGAAGACTTCGTCCCGTGTCCGGATGGGACTTTCCTTGGCGTGGAAGGCAAGCTTGGCGATGCGGATATTCAAGATCTCCTACCATTGTAACCAACTCTGTGTAACCCTAACCCTATCCGATGTCTATATAAACCGGAGGGTTGTAGTCCGTAGGCAATCAACTCCATATACAACAATCATACCATAGGCTAGCTTCTAGGGTTTAGCCTCCTTGATCTCGTGGTAGATCTACTCTTGTACTACCTATATCATCAATATTAATCAAGCAGGACGTAGGGTTTTACCTCCATCAAGAGGGCCCGAACCTGGGTAAAACATCGTGTTCCCTGCCTCCTGTTACCATCCGGCCTAGACGCACAGTTCGGGACCCACTATCCGAGATCCGCCGGTTTTGACACTGACATTGGTGCTTTCATTGAGAGTTCCTCTGTGTTGTCGCCTTTAGGCCCGATGGCTCTTTTGATCATCAACAACGATGCAGTCCAGGGTGAGACTTTGCTCCCCAGAAAGATCTTCGTCTTCGGCGGCTTCGCTCTGCGGGCCAATTCGCTCGGCCACCTGGAGCAGATCGAAAGCTACGCCCCTGGCCATCAGGTCAGGTTTGGAAGCCTAAACTACATGGCTGACATCCACGGGGACTTGATCTTCAACGGATTCGAGCCACAGCCAAGCGCGCCGCACTGTCTTGATGGGCATGATATAGGTCTGCCGCCGAACAGCGCCTTGGAGGCCGCATACGCATCGGTTTCGACCATCGATTCGAAGCCTACTGCGTCGATCGAGGATCAGCGGTTGGACGCTGCCTCAGGGGCTGCGATCTCAGAGGTGATCGAGCCGAACGCTAGCCCCGCACTCTGTACTACCCGTGACTCCGAGGATCCGGACTCCTACCCAGACTCCGAACCCCCCGCACCCCTGCCAATCGAATCCGATTGGGCGCCGATAATGGAGTTCACCGCCGCAGACATCTTTCAGCATTCGCCTTTTGGCGACATCCTGAATTCTCTTAAGTCTCTCTCTTTATCAGGATAGCCCTGGCCGGACTACGGTCAGCGAGGGTGGAATACGGACGATGAGGAAATTCAAAGCCCACCCACCACCCACTTTGTTGCCACTGTCGATGATCTAACCGACATGCTTGACTTCAGCTCCGAAGACATTGACGGCATGGACGACGATGTAGGAGACGAACAGGAACCATCACCTGTAGGGCGCTGGAAGGCCACCTCATCATATGACATATATATGGTGGACACTCCAAAAGATGGAGATGGCGATGGAACAGTGGGGGATGACGCACCCAAGAAATAGCCAAAGCGCCGGCGTCAGCGGCGCCGCTCTAAATCCCGCCAAAACAAAAATGGTGATTCCGGCACGGGAGATAATACTACCCCGAATAGCACCGAAGAACACCTACCTCAGCAAGATTTGGCACAGGAAGATGGAGAAGCCAGCCCTCATGAGAGAGCGGCAGACCGAGAGGTCGAGGATGATAACTATACGCCTCCTTCCGAAGACGAGGCAAGCCTCGATGACGATGAATTCATCATACCATCAGACCCCGCCGAACAAGAGCGTTTTAAACGTAGGCTTTTAGCCATGGCAAGGAGCCTCAAGAAAAAGCAGCAACAGCTTAGAGCTGCCCAAGATTTGCTAGCTGACAGATGGACTGAAGTCCTTGCGGCCGAAGACTATAAACTCGAACGCCCCTCCAAGAGTTACCCGAAGCGCAGGCCGCTACCCCGATCAGAGGAGGAAGCACCTACATCACCAACGCATGACATGGCAGACCGGCCACCTCGCGGCCGCGACAGAGAGGCCTCTCGGCCCTCCACCCAAGCCATGCCCCGACGCCGCTCAACTAAGGCACGGGAAAATGCGCCCGACCTGCGAGACATACTGGAGGATAGGCAAGATAAACAAGATCGATCTACGGATCGCGCAGGCGCCCTACGGCATGTGACAATGATCTTCACTCCGGATACAACAAATCCGGCCGGGCCGAACACAACAGACATAGCTCTTCCGAGCTGCGTCGTGATATAGCCCAGTACAGAGGCGCCGCACACCCTCTATGCTTCACGAATGAAGTAATGTATCATAAAATCCCAGAGGGTTTCAAACCTGTAAACATCGAATCATATGATGGCACAACAGATCCGGCGGTATGGATCGAGGATTATCTCCTTCACATCCACATGGCACACGGCGATGATCTACACGCCATCAAATACCTCCCGCTCAAACTTAAAGGACCGGCCCGGCATTGGCTTAACAGCTTGCCAGCAGACTCAATCGGTTCTTGGGAGGACCTGGAAGCCGCATTCCTCGACAACTTCCAGGGCACTTATGTGCGACCGCCGGATGCCGACGACTTAAGTCACATAATTCAACAGCCAGAAGAATCGGCCAGACAATTCTGGACACGGTTCCTAACAAAGAAAAACCAGATAGTCGACTGTCCGGACGCAGAGGCCCTAGCAGCCTTCAAGCATAACATCCGCGACGAGTGGCTTGCCCGGCACCTGGGACAGGAAAAGCCGAAATCCATGGCAGCCCTCACGACACTCATGACCCGCTTTTGCACGGGAGAAGATAGCTGGCTAGCTCGTAGTAACAACTTATCAAAGAACCATGGTAATTCGGATACCAAGGACAAAAGTGGCAGGACACGTTGGAATAAGCAAAAATGCCGCGTTAACAACGACAGCAATGAAGACACGACAGTCAATGCCGGATTCAAAGGCTATAATTCCGGTCAGCGGAAAAAGCCATTCAAAAAGAATACTCAGGGCCCGTCCAATTTGGACCGAATACTCGATCGGTTGTGCCAGATACATGGCACCCCCGAAATGCCAGCCAATCACACTAACAGGGATTGTTGGGTGTTCAAGCAGGCAGGCAAGTTAAGGGCCGAAACAGAGACAAGGGGCTGCACAGCGACGACGAGGAGCCCAAGCCGCCGAACAACAGTGGACAGAAGGGCTTTCCCCCACAAGTGCGGACGGTGAACATGATATACGCAACCCACATTTCCAAGCGGGAGCGGAAGCGTGCGCTACGGGACGTATACGTGATGGAGCCAGTCGCCCCAAAGTTCAACCCATGGTCCTCCTGCCCGATCACTTTTGATCGAAGGGACCATCCCACTAGCATCCATCATGGCGGCTTCGCCGCATTGGTTCTCGACCCAATCATCGACGGATTTCATCTCACAAGAGTCCTCATGGACGGCGGCAGTAGCCTGAACCTGCTTTATCAGGATACAGTGCGGAAAATGGGCATAGACCCCTCAAGGATTAAGCCCACAAGAATGACCTTTAAAGGCATTATACCAGGTGTAGAAGCCAACTGTACAGGCTCAGTAACACTTGACGTGGTCTTCGGATCCCCGGACAATTTCCGAAGCGAAGAGTTAATCTTCGATATAGTCCCGTTTTGCAGTGGCTATCACGCCCTGCTCGGACGAACCGCATTCACAAAATTCAATGCGGTGCCACACTATGAATATCTCAAGCTCAAGATGCCAGGCCCTCGAGGAGTAATTACGGTCAACGGAAACACCGAACGCTCCCTCCGTACGGAGGAGCATACAGCGGCTCTCGCAGCGGAGGTACAAAGTAGCCTTCTCAGGCAATTCTCCAGTCCGGCCATTAAAAAGCCAGACACTGCCAAGCGCGCCCGGAGTAACCCACAGCAGGACCGCCTGGCACACTCTGAGCAAGTGTAGCAATGCGGCCCCAACCCCAGCCTTCGCGACATAGCGAAACCAGTACCTCGCGTACATAACTATGCCCTTGAAATACCATGGGCACAGGGGAAGGGGCACAATAACGGCACACCCAAAATACGGCTTAAAATGTACTAGGGGCTGCCGGATTCTTTTTTTAATTTTTTCTTACTTTCAGGACTCCATACTTCGGACGACTTGTTCGGCAATTCGACTGCCACACAAACGATGCAAGATCCAGGGAGGCAGACAAGCCATGCCGCATTATGGAACCCCCAGGTGGTCTCTATTACGAGCAGTATACCTGTTTTGAATACAATTCCGCGGCCTGCCCCTGGCTAGGACATGTTAAATAGTCCAATATCTTTACCTTATAATACCACTTGTATCGTTCTGCTCTAACAGCAGCCTTTATATAAACAATGCATATCTTTTGTCTATTTTCTGCATTACTCTCTTTTATATATGTTCATTAATGACATGTTGCACCCGTACGCTGTGGTATGGCAAGCACGCCAGGGGCTTCAGTACCCTTTAATATGGTGTAAGAAGTCCGTACACTTTCACAAGTGCGGCACCCCGAACTTATAGCAATATATGCATCGGCTCCGAATCATGATTTGGGTCAATAGTTGGGTTTGCCCAGCTCCTATGTTTTGGTGCCTTATGTTCCGCTATATCGGCTAAGGTAGCACTAGGAGAACCACTGCGATTGTGCCCCGGTTGAGCTGGGTTAAGCACCTCAGTGGAGAAAGCTAAAATTGACTATCATGATGAGGCGAGAGACCGGTCGCTGTTCGAGAGGTTTTTTGAGTCCCTAAAGACTTATGCCGCTTCGAGCGAGGAGCCGGATTTGTCCGGCCAAGGCGTGGATAGCGCCCCGAACTCGGTCTTCCGAACTAGGGGCTTCACCGAAATTTAAAATTATAAAGTTCTATGGCTAAGTGAGAGTGTTCAAGCATTATAGTCCAATTGCCTGGTTCATTGTGCTGAGCGCCTCCCTCGAAGGACCCAACTATGGGAAAAAGAGCGCTCAGGTTTATCCCAAACACCCCAGCACTAGTGGCATGGGGGCAGAAGCCGACGACTGGACATCTCTCAATTTTTTGATAAACGGCCGCACAAAAAATAATATTTTAAATTCAACAAGCATTGCTTAAGCGCCTATGAACAAGTTTTCAGCGCACATGATAAAAACGAGCGAGTTTATTCAAAAATTACATCCTTGGTACATTCATCCGCCACAAGGCGGGCACCCGCAAGAACATCCTTGTAATAGTTCTCGGGCTTGCGATGCTCCTTCTCCGGCGGCGGCCCGTCCTTCACAAGCTTCTCACTGTCCAGCTTACCCCAGTGCACCTTTGCACGGGCAAGGGCCCGACGGGCACCTTCGATGCAGACGGAGCGCTTGATGACCTCGAGCCTTGGACATGCCTCCACCAGCCGCCGCACCAGCCCGAAGTAGCTCCCAGGTAGGGCCTCTCCAGGCCACAGCCGAACTATGATGCCCTTCATGGCCTGTTCGGCCGCCTTGTGGAGCTCGACCAGCTGTTTCAGCTGGTCGCTCAAGGGCACAGGGTGTCCGGCCTCAGCATACCGAGACCAGAACACCTTCTCTGTCGAGCTGCCCTCTTCAGCTCGGTAGAATGTGGCGGCGTCGGATACGCTGCGGGGAAGATCTGCGAATGCCCCTGGAGAACTCCGGATTCGGGTAAGTAACAAGTAGTTTACTTTTATATTTCTGCTTTGCATAAAGAATGCCTTACCCGCTGCTATCTTCTTCATCTCCTCCAACTCTTGGAGGGCCTTTTGGGCTTCGGCCTTGGCAGTCTCAAGGGCCGCCGCGAGCTCAGACGCTTGGGTCTTTGACTCAAGCTCCAAACTCTTATGTTTTTTCATGAGAGCTTGAAGCTCTTGCTGCACCTCGCCGACCTGAGCCCCAAGTTTCTCTCGCTCGGTGCGCTCCGCGGCCGTTTTCTTTTCGGCCTCGGACAGCGCCTGCTTGAGGGTCGCCACCTCAGTCGTGGCCCCTATAATAAGCAGTGCAATCCTGTTATTTTTTGCAATCACGCCTCTCTATAGGCACTTTTTCTGTAAGGTATTTCCTACCTTCTTTTTCCTCGAGCTGCCGCTTGGCAAGGCCGAGCTCTTGCTCGGTCCGCTAGAGGTCCTGTTTCAGGACACCCACCTCCGCAGTCAGTGCGGCGGTGGATAGCAGCGAAGCCTGCACACGCATATTGACTCTTTATTGTTAGACTCCTGCGAAATTTACTAGATCCTCTATTCGGCTTTTCTTTCCGAACGCCAAACAGAGCATCAGGGGCTACTGTCTATGCGGTAATATTTTTACATATTTTTACTTACCTCGAAGCCTGTTAGAAGGCTAGCGCAAGCTTCAGTCAGTCCGCTCTTGGCGGACTAAACCTTCTGGATCACCGTACTCATAATAGTACGGTGCCCCTCGTCGATGGAGGCGCCGTCAAGCACCTCCAGAAGATTGTCCGGCACCTCCGGTTGGACGGAGGCCGCCGGCTCAGAAGGCTTGCTCCTCTTGGAAGGAGTTCGCCTACCGTGGTCCGGAACTGTGGAAGATTCCGGCGTGGTGTCCGGCACAAAGCCAGACTTGGAGCCCTGGGGGGCCTTATCCCCTTCACTCCTGGAGTCCGGGAGGTTGCCTTGCGGCTCCTCCAGGACCACCTCCTCCTGCCCCGGAGCTTGTTGCGATGCCACTTCGGTGTCGTCTGCAGTGCGGGGGGAGACAGCGGGCGGAACTGAGTTCATGTCCGATGAGTCCAGGGAGCCGCCCGACGATTCGTCGAATTCGGCCCGAGGCGGACTGCATAATTACATTCAACATTAGGGAAAGCTGTGCAACAAAGGAACATCATGAGTTATTCTGATATCTGAACTTACGATTTCGCCGGACGCTTGGCCCTGTTTGGCCACTCCTCTTTGCCCTCTTCGGCATTGGGGGCGTAGTCCGGTGGAGGGGTCTTCCTTTTCCTAGACCCCTCTCCCCCCCGTTGGGGCGGCCTTCCTCTTCTCTCCTCCCTCTGCTGGGGGGGGGGAGTTTTCTTCTTCCTCCTCCTCGTTTTCGCGGGAGGAGAGCGTCTCGGACTCGTCGGCTGACGAGTCCGACACCACCACATTACGGGCACTCTTTCGAGTCCCCGTGGCCTTCTTCTTCTTGGCCTTCTTATCCGGCACCACATAAGGCGCCAGAACCAGCAGCTTCACTAGGAGAGCAGGGGCTGGGTCTTCGGGCAAGGGAGCCAGACAGTTAATCAATATGGACTGCGCCTGCCAAGCCTTTCAAAGGTGAGGGAGTTTAGATCTCGCATAGAGTCAGACTATGAAAAAACTTAACAACCTGTAAAAGGTGAAAATAGCTTACCTCGCTAGCATGACGCCGCGAGCTGTATCCGCAGTCCTCGGAAGCGGATGTGGGAGCCTTGGTGCCTTTGGTTAGCACCTTCCAGACGTCTTCATACGTCGTGTCGAAGAGCCTGTTAAGGGTTTGGTGCTGCACCGGGTCGAACTCCCACAGATTAAAGTCCCGTTGTTGACACGAGAGGATCCGGCGAACGAGCATAACCTGTACTACATTGATGAGCTTGATCGGCTTGCTCACCAGGGACTGGATGCATGTCTGCAGTCCGGTCACCTCTTTTTGGTCGCCCCATGACAGGCCCGTCTCTTTCCAGGACATAAGCCGCATGGGGGGTCCGGATCGGAACTCAGGGGCTGCGATCCATTTCGGATCGCGTGGCTCGGTGATGTAAAACCACCACGATTGCCACCCCTTCAGGGTCTCCATGAAGGAGCCCTCGAGCCATAGGACGTTGGCCATCTTGCCCGCCATGGCGCCTCCGCACTCCGCCTGGCTGCCGCGCACCACCTTGGGCTTGACGTTGAAGGTCTTGAGCCAGAGGCCGAAATGGGGGCGGATGCGGAGGAAAGCCTCGCACACGACGATAAACGCCAAGATGTTGAGGACGAAGTTCGGGGCCAGATCGTGGAAATCCAGGCCATAGTAAAACATGAGCCCCCGGACAAATGGGTTGAGTGGAAAACCCAGTCCGCGGAGGAAGTGGGGAAGGAATACTACCCTCTCATGGGGCCTTGGGGTGGGGAGAAGCTGCCCCTCCTCGGGAAGTCGGTGCGCGATGTCTTTGGACAAGTATCCGTCCTTCCTTAGCTTTTTGACATGGCCCTCCGTGACGGAGGAGACCATCCACTTGCCTCCCGCTCCGGACATTGCTGGAGAAGGTTGAGGTGGGAAGTGCGGGCTTGGGCGCTGGAGCTCGAGTGCGCAGGAGATGGATAGGCAAAGGAGGAAGAAGGCGTAGGTAAAAAGGTGGATCCTTATCCCCTTATATGGGCGGATGCGGTTGTGCGTCCCCACCTGCCTAGTAAAACTCGCTTACCTCCCAAGCGCCGTGATAAGTGGCGCGATTGGATTACCCACATTCGTATTGATGATAATCCCGTAAAGGGGGTACACGATCTCTGCTTTGACAAGACGTGCCAAGGAAACCGCCTCGCAAAACATGCTGAGGTGGAAAAGTAAAAACAATTCGAGTAAAGGACTTGGCCATAGTGTGATGACACACTGCAGAATACGTCGGCAGTTTTGATTTCTGTTAATATTTTTCTCTCTATGGCGATATGTGGAAGCTTATTTTGCAGAGTCGGACACTACTCTTGGTGTTTACAATCTTCTATGAAGGACTTGGAGGAGGAACCCGCCTTGCAATGCCGAAGACAATTTACGCGCCGGACTCGCCGTCATTGAAGCCTGGTTCAGGGGCTACTGAGGGAGTCCTGGATTAGGGGGTGTTCGGGTAGCCGGACTATACCCTCAGCCGGACTCCTGGACTATGAAGATACAAGATTGAAGACTTCGTCCCGTGTCCGGATGGGACTTTCCTTGGCGTGGAAGGCAAGCTTGGCGATGCGGATATTCAAGATCTCCTACCATTGTAACCGACTCTGTGTAACCCTAACCCTATCCGGTGTCTATATAAACCAGAGGGTTGTAGTCCATAGGCAATCAACTCCATATACAACAATCATACCATAGGCTAGCTTCTAGGGTTTAGCCTCCTTGATCTCGTGGTAGATCTACTCTTGTACTACCTATATCATCAATATTAATCAAGCAGGATGTAGGGTTTTACCTCCATCAAGAGGGCCCGAACCTGGGTAAAACATCGTGTTCCCTGCCTCCTGTTACCATCCGGCCTAGACGCACAGTTCGGGACCCACTACCCGAGATCCGTCGGTTTTGACACTATCAGTATTAACTTTGCATCTTTTGGCTTCAATATTATGAATATGTGTATCACCTTGATCGAGATCCAACAAACCATTTTCATTGGGTGTATGACCATAGAAGGTTTTATTCATGTAAACAGAACAACAATTATTCTCTAACTTACATGAATAACCGTATTGCAATAAACATGATCCAATCATATTTATGCTCAGCGCAAACACCAAATAACACTTATTTAGGTTCAACACTAATCCCGAAAGTATAGGGAGTGTGCGATGATGATCATATCAATCTTGGAACCACTTCCAACACACATCGTCACTTCACCCTTGACTAGTCTCTGCAACTCCCGTTTCGAGTTACTACTCTTATCAACTGAACTAGTATCAAATAATGAGGGGTTGCTATAAACACTAGTAAAGTACACATCAATAACATGTATACCAAATATACCTATGTTCACTTTGCCATCCTTCTTATCTGCCAATTACTTGGGGTAGTTCCGCTTCCAGTGACCAGTCCCTTTGCAGTAGAATCACTTAGTCTCAGGCTTAGGACCAGACTTGGGCTTCTTCACTTGAGTAGCAACTTGCTTGCCGTTCTTCTTGAAGTTCCCCTTCTTCCCTTTGCCCATTTCTTGAAACTAGTGGTCTTGTCTACCATCAACACTTGATATTTTTCTTGATTTCTACCTTCATTGATTTCAGCATTACGAAGAGCTTGGGAATCGTTTCGGTTATCCCTTGCATATCATAGTTCATCACGAAGTTCTACTAACTTGGTGATGGTGACTAGAGAATTCTGTCAATCACTATCTTATCTGGAAGATTAACTCCCACTTGATTCAAGCGATTGTAGTACCCAGACAATCTGAGCACATGCTCACTGCTTGAGCTATTCTCCTCCATCTTTTAGCTATAGAACTTGTTGGAGACTTCATATCTCTCAACTCGGGTATTTGCTTGAAATATTAACTTCAACTCCTGGAACATCTCATATGGTCCATGACATTCAAAAAGTCTTTGAAGTCCCGATTCTAAGCCGTTAAGCATGGTGCACTAAACTATCAAGTAGTCATCATATTGAGCTAGCCAAACGTTCATAACGTCTGGATCTACTCCTGCAATAGGTCTGTCACCTAGCGGTGCATCAAAGACATAATTCTTCTGTGTAGCAATGAGGATAATCCTCAGATCACGGATCCAATCCGCATCATTGCTACTAACATTTTTCAACATAATTTTCTCTAGGAACATATCAAAAATAAAACAGGGGAGCTAAACGCGAGCTATTGATCTACAACATAGATATGCTAATACTACCAGGACTAAGTTCATGATAAATTTAAGTTCAGTTAATCATATTAATTAAGAACTCCCACTTAGAAAGACATCCCTCTAATCTTCTAAGTGACCACTTGATCCAAATCAACTAGACCATAACCGATCATCACATGAAATGGAGTAGTTTTCAATGGTGAACATCACTATGTTGATCATATCTACTATATGATTCATGCTCGACCTTTCGGTCTCAGTGTTCCGAGACCATATCTGCATATGCTAGGCTCGTCAAGTTTAACCTGAGTATTCTGCGTGTGCAAAACTAGCTTGCACCCATTGTAGATGGATGTAGAGCTTATCACACCCGATCATCACGTGGTGTCTGGGCACGACGAACTATGGCAACAGTGCATACTCAGGGAGAACACTTATACCTTGAAATTTTAGTAAGGGATCATCTTATAAAGCTACCGTCGAACTAAGCAAAATAAGATGCATAAAAGATAAACATCATATGCAATCATAATATGTGACATGATATGGCCATGATCATCTTGCGCCTTTGATCTCCATCTCCAAAGTACTGTCATGATCTCCATCATCACCGGCATGACACCATGATCTCCATCATCTTGATCTATATCAATGTGTCGTCACATGGTCGTCTCGCCAACTATTGCTCTTGCTTGCTATCACATAGCGATAAAGTAAAGCAATTATTTGGTGCTTGCATCTTATGCAATAAAGAGACAACCATAAGGCTTCTGCCAGTTGTCGATAACTTCAACAAAACATGATCATTTTATACAACTTATATCTCATCACGTCTTGACCATATCACATCACAACATGCCCTGCAAAAACAAGTTAGACGTCCTCTACTTTGTTGTTGCAAGTTTTACGTGGCTACTACGGGCTTAGCAAGAACCGTTCTTACCTACGCATCAAAACCACAACGATAGTTTGTCAAGTTGGTGCTGTTTTAACCTTCTCAAGGACCGGGCATAGCCACACTCGATTCAACTAAAGTTGGAGAAACTGACACCCGCTAGTCACCTGTGTGCATAGAACGGCGGTAAAACCAGTCTCGCGTAAGCATACGCGTAATGTCGGTCCGGGCCGCTTCATCCAACAATACCGCCGAACCAAAGTGTGACATGCTGGTAAGCAGTATGACTTATATCGCCCACAACTCACTTGTGTTCTACTCGTGCATATTACATCAGCGCATAAAACCTAGGCTCTGATACCACTATTGGGGAACGTAGTAATTTCAAAAAATTTCCTACGCACACGCAAGATCATGGTGATGCATAGCAACGAGAGGGGAGAGTGTTGTCTACGTACCCTCGTAGACCGGAAGCGGAAGCGTTAGCACAACGCGGTTGATGTAGTCGTACGTCTTCACGGCCCGACCGATCAAGCACCGAAACTACGGCACCTCCGAGTTCTAGCACACGTTCAGCTCGATGACGATTCCTGGACTCCGATCCAGAAAAGTGTCGGGGAAGAGTTCCGTCAGCACGACGGCGTGGTGACGATCTTGATGTTCAACCGTCGCAGGGCTTCGCCTAAGCACCGCTACAATATTATCGAGGATTATGGTGGAAGGGGGCACCGCACACGGCTAAGAGATCAATGATCAATTGTTGTGTCTTTGGGGTGCCCCCTGCACCCATATATAAAGGAGCAAGGGAGGAGGAGGCCGGCCCTAGGAGGGGGGGCGCCAAGTGTGGAGTCCTACTAGGACTCCCTAGTCCTAGTAGGATTCCACCTCCCATATGGAATAGGAAAAGAGGAAGGGAAAAGGAGAAGGAAGGAAGGGGGCGCCCCCCTTCCCTAGTCCAATTCGGACCAGACCAAGGGGAGGGGTGCGGCCACCCTTGAGGCCCTTTTCCTTCTTTCCCGTATGGCCCAATAAGGCCCAATACGTATTCCCGTAACTCTCCGGTACTCCGAAAAATACCCGAATCACTCGGAACCTTTCCGATGTCTGAATATAGTCATCCAATATATCGATCTTTACATCTCGACCATTTCGAGACTCCTCGTCATGTCCCCGATCTCATCCGGGACTCCGAACTCCTTCGGTACATCAAAACTCATAAACTCATAATATAACTGTCATCAAAACCGTAAGCGTGCGGACCCTACGGGTTCGAGAACAATGTAGACATGACCGAGACACGTCTCTGGTCAATAACCAATAGCGGAACCTGGATGCTCATATTGGCTCCCACATATTCTACGAAGATCTTTATCGGTCAGACCGCATAACAACATACGTTGTTCCCTTTGTCATCGGTATGTTACTTGCCTGAGATTCGATCGTCGGTATCTCAATACCTAGTTCAATCTCGTTACCGGCAAGTCTCTTTACTCGTTCCGTAATACATTATCCTGCAACTAACTCATTAGTTGCAATGCTTGCAAGGCTTAAGTGATGTGCATTACTGAGAGGGCCCAGAGATACCTCTCCGACAATCGGAGTGACAAATCCTAATCTCGAAATACGCCAACCCAACAAGTACCTTCGGAGACACCTGTAGAGCACCTTTATAATCACCCAGTTACGTTGTGACGTTTGGTGGCACACAAAGTGTTCCTCCGGTAAAAGGGAGTTGCATACTCTCATAGTCATAGGAACATGTATAAGTCATGAAGAAAGCAATAGCAATAAACTAAACGGTCAAGTGCTATGCTAACGGAATGGGTCAAGTCAATCACATCATTCTCCTAATGATGTGATCCCGTTAATCAAATGACAACTCATGTCTATGGTTAGGAAACATAACCATCTTTGATCAACGAGCTAGTCAAGTAGAGGCATACTAGTGACACTCTGTTTGTCTATGTATTCACACATGTATTATGTTTCCGGTTAATACAATTCTAGCATGAATAATAAACATTTATTATGATATAAGGAAATAAATAATAGCTTTATTATTGCCTCTAGGGCATATTTCCTTCATAAGGTACATGCCTATCCTGTGGATATGATGCTCATTTGTGAGGAGGCGCATCGTGCGCAGACGCAACCACTTGATGTCTCACATATCGTGTGGTGTGAGCTTCGGTTTACAGTGTTCAACCGTAAGGTACCCATCTATGGTCCTTACCCGTTTCACCTGATCTCAAAGACTTGGGAGAATCTCTATCCCAATGTTGAGTTTGAGGCCCTCGACTGGACCCGTCACGAGCCCATCAAGCTCCGCGTCAAGCCTAAGTGGGCTAACACCACTACCAGTGCTGAAGCAGCGGCTGCTCAGATGGATGTCGATGAGGATGAGATTGAAGTGGAGGAAGCGGATGAGGACAACTCTGCTGGGTATGCTCCTCCCTCTACTGAGCCCTCATGGGCTAAGAAGCTGAAGGCCAAGATGAAGGCCTTATTCTGCATGCAAGCCAAGGGGCAATACAAAACTCAAGTTGCTTCCAAAGAGAGTCGCCGCCGCGACAAGAGGATCTTGAGGACGTTTGGCGAGGACATATCCAGTGGGTCCGAGAAGCACATCACTCCAGAGGCTGAATGGATGGCGAAGCAGGGTTACAAGTGGACTAATTCTGAGGAGGAGCCTGATACGTCTCTGTCGTATCTACTTTTCCAAACACTTTTGCCCTTGTTTTGGACTCTAACTTGTATGATTTGAATGGAACTAACTCGGACTGACGCTGTTTTCAGCAGAATTGCCATGGTGTTGTTTTATGTGCATAAAACAAATACTCTCGGAATGACCTGAAACTCCACGAAACATCTTAGAAAATATAATAAAAAATCCTTACCAAAGATGAAGACCAGGGGGCCCACACCCTTCTCACGAGGGTGGGAGGGCACCCCCCTAGGGTGCGCCCCCTACCTCGTGGGCCCCCTGGATGCCCTCCGACGCCAACTCCAACTCTATATATTTGCTTTCGGAGAGAAAAAAACCAGGGAGAAGAAATCATCGCGTTTTACGATACGGAGCCGCCGCCAAGCCCTAAAACCTCTCGGGAGGGCTGATCTAGAGTCCGTTCGGGACTCCGGAGAGGGGGATTCGTTGCCGTCGTCATCATCAACCATCCTCCATCACCAATGTCATGATGCTCACCGCCGTGTGTGAGTAATTCCATCGTAGGCTTGCTGGACGGTGATGGGTTGGATGAGATTTATCATGTAATTGAGTTAGTTTTGTTAGGGCTTGATCCCTAGTATCCACTATGTTCTGAGATTGATGTTGCTATGACTTTGCTATGCTTAATGCTTGTCACTAGGGCCCGAGTGCCATGATTTCAGATCTGAACCTATTATGTTTTCATGAATATATATGAGTTCTTGATCCTATCTTGCAAGTCTATAGTCACCTACTATGTGTTATGATCCGGCAACTGCGAAGTGATAATAATCGGGACCACTCCCGGTGATGACCATAGTTTGAGGAGTTCATGTATTCACTATGTGCTAATGCTTTGTTCCGGTTCTCTATTAAAAGGAGGCCTTAATATCCCTTAGTTTCCAATAGGACCCCGCTGCCACGGGAGGGTAGGACAAAAGATGTCATGCAAGTTCTTTTCCATAAGCACGTATGACTATATACGGAATACATGCCTACATTACATTGATGAATTGGAGCTAGTTCTGTGTCACCCTATGTTATGACTGTTACATGATGAACCGCATCCGGCATAATGATCCATCACTGGTCCGGTGCCTACGAGTTTTCCATATACTGGTTTACACTTATTTACTTTCCCGCTGCTACTGTTACCATCACTACACAATACCAAAAACATTACTTTTGCTGTCTTTACTTTTGTTGCCGCTACCACCACTATCATATTACTTTGCTACTAAACACTTTGCTGCAGATACTAAGTTTCCAGGTGTGGTTGAATTGACAACTCAGCTGCTAATACTTGAGAATATTCTTTAGCTCCCCTTGTGTCGAATCAATAAATTTGGGTTGAATACTCTACCCCTGAAAGCTATTGTGATCCCCTATACTTGTGGGTTATCAAGACAAATTTCTGGCGCCGTTGCCGGGGAGCATAGCTCTATTCTTTGAGTCGCTTGGGATTTATATCTGCTGGACACTATGAAGAACTTGAAAGACGCTATGACAACAATTTATCCCTCAACTACGAGGGGAGGTAAGGAACTGCCATCTAGCTCTGCACTTGATTCACCTTCTGTTATGAGTAAGCTAGTGACACCTAAACCTGCTTCTGCTATTCGTTTTGATATGTCGCATGTTATTGATGATGCCACTTCTGCTATGCATGATACTTATGATGAAACTGCTTCTATGCCTGATACTACTGTGCCCCTTGGTGAATTTCTTGATGAACAAATTGCTAGGGCTAGAGAAAAAGAAATTATTGAATCTGAATATGATGATGATAGTGATGATGAAAATATGCCTGTTATTCCAGAGGGTTATCTTTTTGATAGGGAATCTTCTGCCGCTATTTTAGCTTGCAAAGATAGATATGAGCTTAAGAGGTTACTAGTTAAATGGAACAAAGAATCACTTAGAGATAAAATGAAACCCGACCCTGCTTTTGCTACTTCACCTATATGTGTTCCTGATAAGGATTATGAATTCCCTGTTGATCCTGATATAATTACTTTGGTTGAATCTGATCCATTTTATGGCTATGAATCTGAAACTGTTGTGGCACATCTTACTAAGTTAAATGATATAGCTGCCCTGTTTACTAATGATGAGAGATCGCGTTTCTTCTATATACTCAAAATATTTCCGTTCTCATTAAAGGGTGATGCTAAGACATGATTTAATTCTCTTGATCCTGGTTGTGTGCGTAGTCCCAGGATATGATTTATTACTTCTCTGCTAAATATTTCCCTGCTCATAAGAAACAAGCTGCTTTGAGGGAAATATACAACTTCGTGCAAATTAAAGAAGAGAGTCTCCCACAAGCTTGGGGGAGGCTTCTCAAGTTACTTAATGCTTTGCCTGATCATCCTCTTAAGAAACCTGAAATACTTGATATCTTTTATAATGGACTAACCGATGCTTCCAGAGATTACTTGGATAGTTGTGCTGGTTCTCTTTTCAGGGAAAGAACAACGGATGAAGCTGAAATTCTATTGAATAATATTTTGATAAATGAAAATAATTGGGCACCTCCTGAGCCAGATCCTGAGCCAACTCCTGCTCCAATTACTGAGCCTATTCCTAAACCAACACCGAAGAAGAGAGGTGTTCTATTCCTCAGTCCCGAAGATATGCAAGAGGCAAAGAAATCTATGAAAGAAAAAGGTATTAAAGCTAAAGACGTTAAGAATTTACCTCCTATTGAAGAAATACATGGTCTTAATTCACCGCCTGTTGAAGAAACATATGATCTTAATTCTTTATTTATTGAAGAACCTCCTGATCCCGATATCCCGACACAGGTAGTAAAGGTAAATTCTCTCTATAGATATGATAAAGCTGAAGTCTCTCCTACTAAAATTGCTAGTCAGTGCTTGGATGAGTTTGATAACTTTATGTTTAAGCAAGACGACTTCAATGCTTATTTTGGTAGACAATTAAAAGAAAATGCTTATATGATTAGATGCTTGGGTGATTATATGGCTAATATTAGAGGTGAACTTAAACTTGTTAGCAAACATGCTTCTATGGTTACCACTCAAGTAGAACAAGTACTTAAGGCTCAAAAAGGAGTGCTTGATGAAATGAATAGTAAGAAAAATGATTATGCTGTTAGAGTGGCTACTAGAACTGGTAGAATGACTCAGGAACCTTTGTATCCTGAAGGCCACCCTAAGAGAATCGAGCAAGATTCTCAAAGAAATAATATTGATGTTCCTAGTTCTTCTAAAAAGATGAAGAAGAAAAATGATAGAACTGTGCAAACTTCTAGTGAACCTATTGCTGAACCACCTGATAATCCAAATGATATTTCTATGTCTGATGCTGAAACACAATCTGGTAATGAACATGAACCTAATGAAAATATTAATGATTATGTTCATGATGATGCTCAACCTAGTAATGATAATGATGTAGAAATTGAACCTGCTATTGATCTTGATAACCCACAATCAAAGAATCAACAATATGATAAAAGAGACTTTGTTGCTAGGAAACATGGTAAAGAAAGGGAACCTTGGGTTCAAAAACCCATGCCTTTTCCTCCGAAACCATCCAAGAAAAAGGATGATGAGGATTTTGAGCGCTTTGCTAAAATGGTTAGGCCTATCTTTTTGCGTATGAGATTAATTGATGTGCTCAAAACAAATCCTTATGCTAAATATATGAAGGATATCATTACTAATAAAAGAAAGATACCGGAAGCTGAAATTTCCACCATGCTTGCTAATTATACTTTTAAGGGTGGAATACCAAAGAAACTTGGAGACCCCGGAGTACCTACTATACCTTGCTCCATTAAAAGAAATTATATTAAAACTGCTTTATGTGATCTTGGAGTCGGTGTTAGTGTTATGCCTCTCTCTTTATATCGTAGACTTGACTTGAATAAGCTGACACCTACCGAAATATCTTTGCAAATGGCTGATAAATCAACTGCTATACCTGTCGGTATTTGTGAGGATGTGCCTATTGTGGTTGCAAACGTTACTATTTTAACGAACTTTGTTATACTTGATATTCCAGAGGATGATAGTATGTCTATTATTCTTGGAAGACCTTTTCTTAATACTGCAGGGGCTGTTATTGATTGCAATGAAGGCAATGTCACTTTTCATGTTAATGGTAATGAGCATACGGTACACTTTCTGAGGAAACAACCTCAAGTTCATAGTATCAACTCCATTGGGAAAATTCCATCGATTATAATTGGAGGCTTTGAATTTCCTCTTCCTACTGTCAAAAAGAAATATGATATACTTATTATAGGGGATGTGCATATCCCCGTTGAGGTAACTTAGTGTTCTTCGAAATTTCTCCAGTTTCATGATTATCGGAATGAGTTTGTTAACAAGACTTGATCAACCTTGTTAGTGGATTCTTTTTGATGAGCATGAGATGGATGAAACTAGAAGCACAACCTTCTGTACCCCACTTTTACTTTCTGTTATTTATATTAAATAAAGTAAGAATAGTATTTTTCTGTCTGTTTCCTAACTTATCTGTGCAACATAAAAATATCCCGAAAATAAAAGTCCTCAGAATGACATGCCAATTTAATATGATTTTTTCGGGAATATTTGAGGATTTACTGTGCAAAAATTACCGCGGGAGGAGCTGCCACCTGGCCACGAGGGTGGTGGGCGCCCCCCTAGGGCGCGCCCCCCGCCTTGTGGGCACAAAGTGGCCCTCCTCCACTTATTCTAGCACCCATCTTCTTCCTCTGTCTCACACAAACCTGAAAAACCAACTCAAGCATGAGTTCCAGCCACTTTTGCTGTGATTTTCGATCTCCTTGCTCAAAGCACCTCTCGCAAAACTGCTTGGGGAGATTGTTCCTTGGTATGTGACTCCTCCATTGGTCCAATTAGTTTTTGTTCTAGTGCTTTATTCTTTGCAAATTTGTGCTGCATAGGTGACCATATTCTTGAGCTTGCATGTCAAATTTATATGGTTCTACGTAGTTCTAATGCTTGATTTAGGCTCTAGGCACTTGTAGGAGTAGTTGCTATCAGTTTTATTGAAGTTGTTCCACTTTTGTTTGAAGTTACTAAAAATTTCAGAATTTTTTAGAGAAAAACAATATGCTTAGGAAGATGTTCCAAGGTGGTTCTTCTAAGAAGCAAGGACCCAGGATTGCTATGCGCGATGCTGACGAGGATCCACCAAGAGACGCTCCGGTACGGCCTTGCGAATGGCCGTCGGAATTTTTTTTGGACCGTGCGGGAATTAAAGAAGAATTCAAAGCATATTTGCGCAATGCCGGTCTTGAGGATTTTGAGGCTAACAAATGCCCCCAGTATCATGATCTCATAAGTTCATTTGTGAGGAGGTTTGAGTATTCATCTTCGCGTAATTCTCCTTCAGTCATGTTTGATCTTTATGACAAATCTTATACCATGGACCTAGAGGATTTCACTCTTGCATGCAAACTTCCATCATGGGGCAGTATTAGGGATCCCCCTAAATGAATTTAGAAACTTTCTTGCTAGTATAACAGTAGAGTAATCTAGAGATATAACGCATGCTACCATAGGGAGCATTCACTTTCCTGCTATACATTATTTTGCTCTCTTCATCGGTAGATGCATAAATGCTAAGGATGAAGCATGTCACATGTGTGTCCCTGATCTTAGCATTCTTAGGAGTGCTGTGTTAGGAGACCAATCTTATCATATGGGAGCCATTGTAGCTCATAGGTTGCATCATAGTAGACATAATGGAGATTTCTTTGGAGGAATTTATGCAACCCGTTTAGCCCCTTTTCTTGAGATAGACATTCGTGAGGGTGATACGGAGTTGCCTCCTGCATATTCAGATTATGACTCTATGGCTTCGCACCAGTTTTTCGAGTGGCCTGAATCACCTCTCTTATATCGTTTAATTTTTGATAAACGACATGTTTTCCGTATTACTCTCCCTGCTCCTGCCTTCTTTGATTCACGGACAAAAAGAATATATGTTATTACCAGAGAGGAGGCAGAAGAGTACGAGAGGAGAGCGGAGGCAGCTTGACTCCATGCTGCAGCTCAGCAGGCGATAACCGCTGCACATCAGTATGATCCCAACTATTGCTCATCGCAGTACGACCCCAACAACTATTATTATGGATATCCGCCAGGCCAGCCGTGGCCACAGACCAACTTAGGCCAAAAGCCTAAGCTTGGGGGAGTACGTATTTCTCACCGACATTACATTTATGTTCACACACACTCATTGCTAGATGTCGGTGCTCATACTCTTTCACAGTAATACCCATGCTAGTTTATTTTCTTTTTCCTGCTTTCTTCTTGTGTGTTTGTTAAACCTTAAGAAAAACCAAAAACAATTAGTAGTAGCTTATTTTTCTACTGTAGTAGTTATAATTAAAAAGAAAACCCAAAAATATTTCCCGTCCTTCTTTTGCTTGTTGGGAGCTTTCCCGTGTAAATAGTTTTATTTCTTTTCTTTTCTTTGGGGGTCAGAAGGAGAAGACCATAATTAAATTGTTGAAGTGGCTCTTATATGCATTATCGTTGATTTAACCAAGAGCCCATATTGCCTTGTCTTCTCCTGTGTTATTGAATGCTCGCAGATTCCAGCTTAGTCCAATGCACATACACTCTTATTATTATTCACACCGTTCGGTCGTGCAAGTGAAAGGCAATTATGATGATATATGATGGACTGACTGAGATGAGAAAAGCTGGTATGAACTCGACCTCTTTTGTTTTTGTAAATATGATGAGTCCCTCATTCTTGATTCAGCTTATTATGAATAAACATGTTTGCAATGACAATTAGAGATCATAGTTGCTTATGCCATGCTTGATTAGCTATGAGTTATAATGGTTTACCTTGTGTGCCAACATGCTATTGAGATGGTTATGATGTGGTATGATGGGGTGGTATCCTCCTTTGAATGATTTAAGTGACTTGACTTGGCACATGTTCACGCATGTAGTTGAAACAAAATCAACATAGCCTTCACGATATTTATGTTCATGGTGGATTATATCCTACTCATGCTTGCATCCAATGTTTATTAATTTTAATGCATGTACATGGCTGTTGTCGCTCTCTAGTTGGTCGCTTCCCAGTCTTTTGCTAGCCTTCACTTGTACTAAGCAGGAATACTGCTTGTGTATCCAATCCCTTAAACCCCAAAGTTATTCCAGATGAGTCCACTATACCTTCCTATATGCGGTATCTACCTACCGTTCCAAGTAAATTTGTATGTGCCAAACTCTAAACCTTCAAACAAACATTCTGTTTTGTATGCTAGAATAGCTCATGTATCAACCAAGGCTGTCCTTATCTTCCGTGTTAGGCGGGTTATTCTCAAGAGGGGTGGACTCCGCTCCTCACTCACGAGAAAATGGCTGGTCACCGGGATGCCCAGTCCCATGCTTTATGCAAGCTAAATCAAAATTAATTGCAAACAAAACTCCCCCTGGGACCTGATGTATGTTGGAGGCACTCGTTGTTTCGAGCAAGCCATGGATTGATGCTTGTTGGTGGAGGGGGAGTATAAACTTTACCATTCTGTTTGGGAACCGCCTATAATGTGTTTAGCATGGAAGATATCGCCATCTCTTAGTTGTTACGTTGACAATGAAAGTATACCGCTCAAAATACAATTTATCTCTATTTCAAAACCGAGCTCTAGCACCTCTACAAATCCCTGCTTCCCTCTGCGAAGGGCCTATCCATTTACTTTTATGTTGAGTCACCACCCTCTTATTAAAAAGCAGTAGCCGGAGAGCACATCTGTCATTTGCATTCATCACTATTAATTTATATTGGGTATGACTATGATTGGATCTCGTTTACCATGAATTACAATGTCTAGTCAGTCATTGATCTTTAAAAGGTGCTCTGCATTTATGTTTTGCGGTCTCACAAAGGGCTAGCGAGATACCATCTTGTTATATCATATTATGATTGTTTTGAGAAAGTATTGTCATCCGAGATTTATTATTATGGCTTGCTAGTTGATTATGCTATTGATATGAGTAATTGTGAGACCTGAGAATTATTGCAAATGTGGTTAGTTATGATCTATGCTGAAAACTTGAATGCTGGCTTGACATAGTTACAACAACAAGAGCAAACCGAGTTTGTAGAAGTTTTTCTTTCTTTCTTTCAGTTTGTCAACTGAATTGCTTGAGGACAAGCAAGGGTTTAAGCTTGGGGGAGTTGATACGTCTCCGTCGTATCTACTTTTCCAAACACTTTTGCCCTTGTGTTGGACTCTAACTTGTATGATTTGACTGGAACTAACCCGGACTGACGCTGTTTTCAGCAGAATTGCCATGGTGTTGTTTTATGTGCAGAAAACAAATATTCTCGGAATGACCTGAAACTCCACGGAACATCTTAGAAAAAATAATAAAAAATCCTTGCCAAAGATGAAGACCAGGGGGCCCACACCCTTCTCACGAGGGTGGGGGCGCCCCCCTACCTCGTGGGCCCCCTGGATGCCCTCCGACGCCAACTCCAACTCTATATATTTGCTTTCGGAGAGAAAAAAATCAGGGAGAAGAAATCATCACGTTTTACGATACGGAGCCACTACCAAGCCCTAAAACCTCTCGGAGGGCTGATCTGGAGTCCGTTCGGGGCTCCAGAGAGGGGGATTCGTCGTTGTCGTCATCATCAACCATCCTCCATCACCAATTTCATGATGCTCACCGTCGTGTGTGATTAATTCCATCGTAGGCTTGCTGGACGGTGATGGGTTGGATGAGATTTATCATGTAATCGAGTTAGTTTTGTTAGGGTTTGATCCCTAGTATCCACTATGTTCTGAGATTGATGTTGCTATGACTTTGCTATGCTTAATGCTTGTCACTAGGGCCCAAGTGCCATGATTTCAGATCTGAACCTATTATGTTTTCATGAATATATGTGAGTTCTTGATCCTATCTTGCAAGTCTATAGTCACCTACTATGTGTTATGATCCGGCAACCCCGAAGTGACAATAATCGGGACCACTCCCAGTGATGACCATAGTTTGAGGAGTTCATGTATTCACTATGTGCTAATGCTTTGTTCCGGTTCTCTATTAAAAGGAGGCCTTAATATCCCTTAGTTTCCAATAGGACCCCGCTGCCACGGGAGGGTAGGACAAAAGATGTCATGCAAGTTCTTTTCCATAAGCACGTATGACTATATACGGAATACATGCCTACATTACATTGATGAATTGGAGCTAGTTCTGTGTCACCCTATGTTATGACTGTTACATGATGAACCGCATCCTCATAATTATCCATCACTGATCCGGTGCCTACGAGTTTTCCATATACTGGTTTACGCTTATTTACTTTCCCGCTGCTACTGTTACCATCACTACAAAATACCAAAAACATTACTTTTGCTGTCTTCACTTTTGTTTCCGCTACCACCACTATCATATTACTTTGCTACTACACACTTTGCTGCAGGTACTAAGTTTCCAGGTGTGGCTGAATTGACAACTCAACTGCTAATACTTGAGAATATTCTTTGGCTCCCCTTGTGTCGAATCAATAAATTTGGGTTGAATACTCTACCCTCGAAAGCTGTTGCGATCCCCTATACTTGTGGGTTATCAGAGCCCATTCCCACTGCTGAGACCGACGAGGAGCATGACGAGTGATCGTTTCAGCTTGAGCCACCACTTGTGTCGTAGGTGTCCTCTATGCCTTTTTGGTGTCTCGATGCCAAAGGGGGAGAGAGTGTAGGATTTGTGAGTCATATGTCGTGTTTCGTCCGGTCGCTTTGTTTTCGTTTTGTTGAACCTCGTTTGCATTGGTTTGGTTTGTGCTTGTGAGACCTTTCTATCATATGGTGTAAGACATATGCACTCTTGCGTACCTTATTGAGCCTATGCTATCATGTGCCCATTACTTTATGCTCATAGTTATTGTGTTGCTAGTGTTAGCTTTATCATTACAAGATTTGCATTGTCTATACAATATAGGGGGAGTGTTGATCCTAGTATGTGTGTCGTGCAGTCCAAAGCACTTCTCTAGTTAGCACACAACTAGGGGGAGCCCGTCTATATTTTATAGATGTGGGGTTTGCCCATGTTCCTTTTTATCTCCCTTTGTGCAAATCCCGTATTGTCATCAATCCACCAAAAAGGGGGAGATTGTAAGGGAATATTTATCCCTTAGTTGTTTTGGTGATTGGTGACAATGCTTTTGCGGACTAATCGTGTGCATGGAGTATTTCAGACATATCATGACTAGGCACAAGACGATTTGGTGCCCCACGAAGACTATTGAAGATGACATTTCTCTACGTTTCTTTTCTATGGATTTGAGTCATAGGAAAGCCATACTATTAAGAGGGGGTCCGCTTTGGAAAGGTTTGGGTGGAATCATCACGTACACGTCTACTACTTTTGCACCACCTCTCCTTTGGCTCTTTGGAGCATCCTCCATCTCTCTTTGTCTATGCAAAATGAAGGTCTCCTAATGTTGTTGAACTGGGGCATGCGGTAGTACTACTCCTCGGAGCGGTAGTACTGCAGGCCCTTGCGGTAGTACCGGCCTCTGGCGCGGTAGTACCGCAAGTGCTCACGGTATTACCGCACCTTGGGAGCGGTAGTACCGTGGCCTCAGGCCAGGCGCTGCTGCTAGTGCTGCAGTAGGGGCGGATGTAATTTTTTACATCCACGCCCTACGCGGCAGTACCACTCCATGGGCGCGGTAGTACCTGCGCTCTGGCCAGGCTCAGCAGCATGAGCGGTAGTAGGGGCGGATGTAATTTTTTACATCCGCGCCCTACGCGGTAGTACCCCTCCAGGTCTGCGGTAGTACCGTGTCGGATTTTTGCATGGATCAAAACTCAGCAGAAGTAGTCACGAATGTATTTTTATATGTCCATGCCTTCCCGGCCTAGTCCATTCCTGCCTCGCGGTAGTACCGCAAGGGGGTGCAGTAGTACCATGCCAGCGGTTCTACCGCTCCTTGCCTTAGCGCTTCAGGACTAGTCTTAGGCCCTGCCGTGACAGCGGTAGTACCATGAGCCCTTGCGGGAGTACCGCTTGTTTGGTGCGGTAGTACCACAGGTCGCGGGCTGGTTAAGTGGGTAACGGTTGGATTTGCTCTTTCACTATATAAGGGGTGTCTTCTTCTCCGAGTTGACTACCTCTTCCACCTCCAAGCTCCATTGTTGCTCTAAGCTCCATTTTCGCCCGATCTCTCTCCCTAGCCGATCAAACTTGTTGATATCCTAGGGATTGGTTGAGAAGGCCTAGATTTACACATCCACCAAGAGATATTTGGTAACCCCACTAATCCCTCGCGGATCTTGTTACTCTTGGGTGCTTGAGCACCCTAGACGGTTGAGGTCATCGTGAAGCCATACTCCATTGTGATGAAACTTCATGGTGTTGTTGGGAGCCTCCAATTAAGTTGTGGAGATTGCCCCAACCTTGTTTGTAAAGGTTTGGTGGCCGCCTTCAAGGGCGCCAATAGTGGAATCACGACATCTCGCACTGTGCGGGGGCGTGAGGAGAATACGGTGGCCCTAGTGGCTTATTGGGGAGCATTGTGCCTCCACACCGCTCCAACGGAGACGTACTTCCTCTCAAAGGGAAGGAACTTCGGTAACACATCCTCGTCTTCACCGACACCACTCTTGGTTATCTCTTCCCTTTACTCGTGCAAGCTTATCTTGTGTTACTTCCCTTGCTTGCTTGTTTACTTATTGTTGTTGCATCATATAGGTTGCTCACCTAGTTGTATATCTAGACAACCTACTTTGATGCAAAGTTTAAATTGGTAAAGAAAAGCAAAAAAATTGTTAGTTGCCTATTCACCCCCCTCTAGTCAACTATATCGATCCTTTCACCCGTGTTCGCAAAAGTAGGGATCGTTGGTTTACTTAAAGAGAACATTATTCTATGTTATTGTGCAACTATTTTGTCTATTATCTGTACCTTGATCCCGGGGATCGTCGGTACCTAAGACTCTGGAGGTCCGAACAAAGAGATGTTAGGGATAGAGAGAAGAGAAAAGCTATGATGAAAGCTGGTGATAGTAAACTAAGTACGTGATGCGGCTTGAATCTACGTCGGTATTTCCCCAAAGAGGAAGGGATGATGCAGCACAACGACGGTAGATATTTCCCTCAGTGATGAGACCAAGGTTATCGAACCAGTAGGAGAACTAAGCAACAACACGTAAGTGGTGCCCGCACACAAATAACAACTACTCACAACCCGATGTATTAAAGGGGTTGTCAATCCCTTTCGGGTAACGGTGCCAGAAATTGACAAAACGGACGTGAATAAATTGTAGTAGACCGATAGATTGAACACCAAATAAAATAAATAAGAATAAATTGCAGCAAGGTATTTTCATATTTTTGGTTTAATAGATCTAAAAATAAAAGGCAAATAAAATAGACTCCGAAGGCAAATATATTAAAGAAGAGACCTGGGAGCCGTAGGTTTCACTAGTGGCTTCTCTCGAGAAAAATAGCAAATGGTGGGTAAACAAATTACTGTTGGGCAATTGATAGAACTTCAAATAATCATGACGATATCCAGGCAATGATCATTACATAGGCATCACGTCCAAGATTAGTAGACCGACTCTTGCCTGCATCTACTACTATTACTCCACACATCGACCGCTATCCAACATGCATCTAGTGTATTAAGTTCATGGGGAAACAGAGTAATGCAATAATAACGATGACATGATGTAGACAAGATCTATCTATGTAGATATAGACCCCATCATTTTATCCTTAGTAGCAACGATATATACTTGTTGGTTCCCCTTCTGTCACTGGGATAAAGCACCGTAAGATCGAACCCACTACAAAGCACCTCTTCCCATTGCAAGATAAATAGATCAAGTTGGTCAAACAAAACCCAAATATCGGAGAAGAAATACGAGGCTATAAGTAATCATGCATATAAGAGATCAAAGAAGATTCAAATAACTTTCATGGATAAAAATATAGATCTAATCATAAACTCAAAGTTCATCCAATCCCAACAAACACACCACAAAAAGAGTTACATCATATGGATCTCCAAGAGACCATTGTATTGAGAATCAAACGAGAGAGAGGAAGCAATCTAGCTACTAACTACGGACCTGAAGGTCTACAAAGAACTACTCACGCATCATCGGAGAGGCACCAATGGAAGTGGTGAACCTCTCCATGATGGTGTCTAGATTGTATCCGGTGGTTCTGGACTCTATGGTGGCTGGAATTGATTTTCGTCGACTCCCCTAGGATTTCTAGAATATTGGGGTATTTATAGAGCAAAGAGGCGGTCCAAGGGGCACCCGAGGTGGGAACAACCCACCAGGATGCGCTTGGGCCTCCTGGTGCGCCCTGGTGGGTTGTGCTCCCCTCGGAGCACCCCCAGGCGATGCCTTGGCCCATTGGGTGTCTTCTGGTCCAAAAAAAATCTCCAAAGAGTTTCGCTGCGTTTGGACTCCGTTTGGTATTGATTTCCTGCGATGTAAAAATCATGCAGAAAACAGGAACTGGCACTTGGCACTATGTCAATAGGTTAGTACCAAAAAATGATATAAAATTATTATAAAACATCCAAGATTGATAATATAACAACATGGAACAATAAAAACTTATAGATACGTTGGAGACGTATGCTACCTCTTGAGCACTGCGTTGGTTTTCCCTTGAAGAGGTATGGGTGATGCAGCAAAGTAGCACCTCAGTTTTTGAGAACCAAGGTGTCAATCCAGTAGGAGACTTCACACAAGTCCCTCGTACCTACACAAACAAATAAGAACCTCGCAACCAACGCGATAAAGGGGTTGTGAATCCCTTCACGGTCACTTACGAGAGTGAGATCTGATAGAGATAATAAGATAAATATTTTTGGTATTTTTATGATATAGATTGGAAAATAAAGATCGCAAAATAAAATAGATTGGAAACTTATATGATAGAAGATAGACCCGGAGGCCATAGGTTTCACTAGTGACTTCTCTCAAGATAGCATAAGTAATACGGTGGGTGAACAAATTACTGTCGAGCAATTGATAGAAACGTGCATAATTATGAGAATATCTAGGCATGATCATGTATATTGGGATCACGTCCGCGACAAGTAGAACGAAACGATTCTGCATCTACTACTATTACTCCACACATCGACCACTATCTAGCATGCATCTAGAGTATTAAGTTCATAAGAACAGAGTAATGCATTAGGCAAGATGACATGATGTAGAGGGATAAACTCAAGCAATACGACATAAACCACATCTTTTTATCCTCGATGGCAACAATACAATACGTGCCTTGCTACCCCTGCTGTCACTGGGAAAGGACACCGCAAGATTGAACCCAAAGCTAAGCACTTCTCCTATTGCAAGAAAGATCAATCTAGTAGGGCAAACCAAACTGATAATTCGAAGAGACTTGCAACGATAACAAATCATACATAAAAGATTTCAGAGAAGAATCAAATATTGTTCATAGATAAACTTGATCATAAACCCACAATTCATTGGATCTCGACAAACACACCGCAAAAAGAGTTACATCGAATATATCTCCAAGAATATTGAGGAGAACTTTGTATTGAGATCCAAAGAGAGAGAAGAAGCCATCTAGCTAATAACTATAGACCCGAAGGTCTGTGGTAAACCACTCACACATCATCAGAGAGGCTATGGTGTTGATGTAGAAGCCCTTCGTGATCGATTCCCCCTTCGGCGGAGCTCCGGAAAAGGCCCCAAGATGGGATCTCTTGGGTATAGAAGGTTGCGGCGGTGGAAATAGGGTTTCGTGGTGCTCCTGGATGTTTTTTGGGTATATTGATATATATAGGAGGAAGAAGTAGGTCGGTGGGGCTACGAGGGGCCCACGAAGGTGGGGGAGCGCCCAGGGGGCAGGCGCGCCTCCCTGCCTCGTGGCCGCCTCGTTTCTTTCTTGACGTCTACTCCAAGTCCCCTGGATCACGTTTGTTCCGAAAATAACTCTCCCGAAGGTTTCATTCCGTTTGGATTCCGTTTGATATTCCTTTTCTACGAAACACTGAAATAGGCAAAAAAACAACAATTTGCACTAGGCCTTGGGTTAGTAGGTTAGTCCCAAAAATAATATAAAAGTGTATAATAAAGCCCATTAAACATCCAAAACAGATAATATAATAGCATGGAACAATCAAAAATTATAGATATGTTGGAGACGTATCAAGCATCCCCAAGCTTAATTCCTGCTCGTCCTCGAGTAGGTAAATGATAAAAACAGAATTTTTGATGTGGAATGCTACCTAGCATAATTCTTAATCTAATTTTCTTTATTGTGGCATGAATATTCAGATCCGAAAGATTCAAGACAAAAGTTTAATATTGACATAAAAACAATAATACTTCAAGCATACTAACAAAGCAATCATGTCTCCTCAAAATAACATGGAAAAAGAAAGTCCATCCCTACAAAATCATATAGTTTGGTCATGCTCCATTTTCGTCACACAAGAATGCTCTCATCTTGCACAACCCCGATGACAAGCCAAGCAATTGTTTCATACTTTAGTAATCTCAAACTTTTTTCAACTTTCACGCAATACATGAGCGAGAGCCATGGATATAGCACTATGGGTGGAATAGAATATAATAATGGGGGTTATGTGGAGAAGACAAAAAAAGAGGAAGTCTCACATCGACGCGGCTAATCAACGGGCTAGGGAGATGCCCATCAATTGATGTCAATACAAGGAGTAGGGATTGCCATGCAACATATGCACTAGAGCCATAAATGTATGAAATCTCAACAAAAGAAACCAAGTGGGTGTGCATCCAACTTGCTTGCTCACGAAGACCTAGGGCATTTGAGGAAGCCCATTGTTGGAATATACAAGCCAAGTTCTATAATGAAAAATTCCCACTAGTATATGAAAGTGACAAAACAAGAGACTCTCTATCATAAAGATCATGGTGCTACTATGAAGCACAAGTGTGGAAAAAAGGATAGTAGCATTGTCCCTTTTTATTTCTTTTTTGGGGCCTTTTTTTATTTGGCCTTTCTCCCCTTTATTTTATTTTATTTGGGACAATTATCTATTAATGATGATCATCACACTTCTATTTACTTACAATTCAATGATTACAACTCGATACTAGAACAAAGTATGACTCTATATGAATGCCTCCGGCAGTGTACCGGGAAGGGCAATGAATCAAGAGTCACATGTATGATAAATTATGCATGGTGGATTTGCCACAAATATGATGTCAACTACATGATCATGCAAAGAAATATGACAATGATGAAGCGTGTCATAAATGAAACAGTGGAAAGTTGCATGGCAATATATCTCGGAATGGATATGGAAATGCCATAATAGGTAGGTATGGTGGCTGTTTTGAGGAAGATATAAGAAGGTTTATGTGTGATAGAGCGTATAATATCACGGGGTTTGGATGCACTGGCGAAGTTTGCACCAACTCTCAAGGTGAGAAAGGGCAATGCACGGTACCGAAGAGGCTAGCAATGATGGAAAGGTGACAGTGCGTATAATCCATGGACTCAACATTAGTCATATAGAACTCACATACTTATTGCAAAAATCTACAAGTCATCAAAAACCAAGCACTACGTGCATGCTCCTAGGGGGTAGATTGGTAGGAAAAGACCATCGCTCATCCCCAACCGCCACTCATAAGGAAGACAATCAAAGAACACCTCATGTTTCAAATTTGTTACACAACGGTTACCATACGTGCATGCTATGGGACTTGCAATCTTCAACACAAGTATGTCTCAATTTTACAACTACTCAACTAGCACAACTCTAATATCACCATCTTTATATCTCAAAACAATTATCAAGCATCCAACTTCTCATAGTATTCAACGCACTTTTTATGATAGTATATATTATACCCATCCTGGATGCCTATCATATTAGGACTAATTCTATAGCCAAATTAAGTTACCATGCTGTTCTAAAGGAATCTCAAAACAATATAATTGAAGCATGAGAGATCAATAATTTCTATAAAATAAAACCACCACCGTGCTCTAAAATATATAACTGAAGCACTAGAGCAAAATTATCTAGCTCAAAAGATATAAGTGAACCACATAGAGTATTCTAATAAATTCCGATTCATGTGTGTCTCTCCCAAAAGGTGTGTACAGAAAGGGTGATTGTGGTAAACTAAAAATCAAAGACTCAAATCATACAAGACACTCCAAGCAAAACACATATCATGTGGTGAATAAAAATATAGCCTCAAGTAAAGTTACCGATGGACGAAGACGAAAGAGGGGATGCCTTCTGGGGCATCCCCAAGATTAGGCTTTTGGTTGTCCTTGAATTTAACTTGTGGTTCCTTGGGAATCCCCAAGATTAGGCTCTTGCCACTCCTTATTCCATAATCCATCAAATCTTTACCAAAAACTTGAAAACTTCACAACACAAAACTCAACAGAAGATCTTATGAGCTTCGTTAGTATAAGAAAAAAAACCACCACTTAAGTTACTGTAATGAACTCATTCTTTATTTATATTGGTGTTAAACCTACTGTATTCTAACTTATCTATGGTTCATACACTCCGATACTAGCCATAGATTCATGAAAATAAGCAAACAACACACGAAAAACAGAATCTGTCAAAAACAGAACAGTCTGTAGTAATATGTAGGTTTCGATTAGTTATGTAATTACAAAAATTCTGAAATAAATTTTTTGACGTGAAGAATGTGTCTATTAATCATCTGCAAAAAGAATCAACCTAATCGCACTCTCCAGTAAAAATGGCAACAAATCTCATGAGCGCTAAAGTTTCTGTGTTTTACAGCAAGATCGCAAAAACTACCCCCAAGTCTTCCCAAAGGTTCTACTTGGCACAAACACTAATTAAAATCATAAAACCACATATAAATAGAGGGTAGATGAATTACTTATTACTAAAAAGAACCAAAAAGAAAGAAACAAAAATAAAATGGGTTGCCTCCCAACAAGAGCTATCGTTTAACGCCCCTAGCTAGGTATAAAAGCAAGAATAGATCTAGGTATTACCATCTTTGGTATGCAATTCGTAGGTGGCTCTCATAATAGATTCATAAGGTAATTTAATTTTCTGCTAGGAAAGTGTTCCATGCCTTTCCTTAACGGAAATTGGAATCTAATATTCCCTTCTTTCATATCAATAACTGCACCAATCATTCCAAGGAAAGGTCTACCAAGAATAATGGGACATGTAGGATTGCAATCAATGTCAAGAACAATGAAATCTACGGGCACATAATTCCTATTTGCAACAATAAGAACATCATTAATCCTTCCCGTAGGTTTCTTAATAGTGGAATCCGCAAGATGCAAATTTAACGAACAATCATCAAATTCACGGAAACCCAACACATCACACAAAGTTTTTGGAATCGTGGAAACGCTAGCACCCAAATCACATAAAGCATAGAATTCATGATCTTTATTTTTAATTTTAATAGTAGTTTCCCACTCATCATGAATTTTTCTAGGAATAGAAACTTATAATCTAAGCTTTTCTTCATAAGATTGCATTAAAGCATCAACGATGTGTTTGGTAAAAGCTTTATTTTGACTATAAGCATGCGGAGAATTTAGCACTGATTGTAACAAGGAAATACATTCTATCAAAGAGCAATTATCATAATTAAATTCCTTAAAATCCAAAATAGTGGGTTCCTTTCTATGTGAAGCTTTGACCTCTTCAATCCCACATTTATTAATTTCTGCATCAAGATCTAAAAACTCTGAATCATCGACACCTTTTAACTAAAGTTGACTCATCTCCAGTCCCATCATTATCAAGATTCATATTGCAAAAAAAGATTTAATAGGAGACACATCAATCACTTTTAGATCTTCATCCTTATTATCATCAAAACTAGAAGAACACATTCTATAAAGCAATCCTTTTTAGCACGCATCCTAGTGGTTCTTTCTTTGCACTCATCAATGGAAATTCCCATGGCTTTGAGAGACTCATTGATATCATGCTTAGGTGGAATAGATCTAAGTTTCAAAGAATCAACATCAAGAGAAATTCTATCCACGTTCCTAGCCAACTCATCAATCTTAAACATTTTTTCTTTAATCAAAGCATTGAAACTCTTTTGCGAACTAATAAATTCTTTAATACTAGATTCAAATCAGAGGGCATCTTATTAGAATTTCCATAAGAATTGTTGTAGGAATTACCATAATTATTAGAGGAATTACTAGGATACGACCTAGGACTAAAGTTTCCTCTATACGTGTTGTTACCAAAATTGTTCCTACCAACAAAATTCACATCCATACATTCATTATTATTCTCAATCAAAGTAGACAAAGGCATATCATTAGGATCAGAAGAAACACTCTTATTAGCAAACAATTTTATAAGTTCATCCATCTTTCCTCTCAAAACATTAATTTCTTCTATAACATGAACCTTTTTACTAGTAGATCTTTCGGTGTGCCATTGAGAATAATTAATCATAATATTATCTAGGAGCTTAGTAGCTTATCCTAAAGTAATTTCCATAAAAGTGCCTCCCGCTTCCGAATCTAAAAGATTTCTAGAAGCAAAATTCAATCTAGCATAAAAAAGTATAATCATCCATAAATTCAAATTACGAGTAGGGCAATTGCGAATCATTAATTTCATCATCTCCCAAGATTGTGCAACATGCTCATGATCTAGTTGTTTAAAGTTCATAATATCATTTCTAAGAGAGATGATCTTAGCGGGAGGAAAATACTTAGAGATAAAAGCATCTTTGCACTTATGCCAAGAATCAATACTATTTTTAGGCAAAGAGGAAAACCAAGTTTTAGCACGATCTCTAAGCGAAAACGGGAATAGCTTCAATTTAACAATATCATTATCCACATCTTTCTTGTTTTGCATATCACACAAATCAACAAAGATGTTCAGATGGGTAGCGACATCTTCAGTAGGAAGGCCAGAAAACGGATCTTTCATGACAGGATTCAGCAAAGCAGTATTAATTTCACAAGATTCAACATCGATAAGAGGAGCAATCGGAGTGCTAATAAAATCATTATTGTTGGTATTGAAAAAATCACACAATTTAGTATTATCTTGAGCCATCATGACAAACAATCCAACACACAAGCACACAAGAAGCGAGCAAAAAAGAGGCGAACGGAAAAAGAGGGCGAACAGTAAAGAGGGTGTAAAACGGCAAGGGTGAAGTGGGGGAGAGGAAAACGAGAGGCAAATGGAAAATAATGTAATGCGAGGGATAAGAGTTTGTGATGGGTACTTGGTATGTCTTGACTTGTGCGTAGATCTCCCTGGCAATGGCGCCAGAAATCCTTCTTGCTACCTCTTGAGCACTGTGTTGGTTTTCCCTTGAAGAGGAAAGGGTGATGCAGCAAAGTAGCGTAAGTATTTCCCTCAGTTTTTGAGAACCAAGGTATCAATCCAGTAGGAGACTTCACGCAAGTCCCTCGTACCTACACAAACAAATAAGAACCTCGCAACCAACGCGATAAAGGGATTGTCAATCCCTTCATGGTCACTTACGAGAGTGAGTTCTGATAGAGATAATAAGATAAATATTTTTGGTATTTTCATGATATAGATTGGAAAATAAAGATTGCAAAATAAAATAGATTGGAAACTTATATGATAAAAGATAGACCCGAGGGCCATAGGTTTCACTAGTGACTTCTCTCAAGATAGCATAAGTATTACGGTGGGTGAACAAATTACTGTCGAGCAATTGATTGGAAAGTGCATAATTATGAGAATATCTAGGCATGATCATGTATATAGGCATGACATCCGCGACAAGTAGACCGAAACGATTCTGCATCTACTACTATTACTCCACACATCGACCGCTATCCAGCATGCATCTAGAGTATTAAGGTCATAAGAACAGAGTAATGCATTAGGCAAGATGACATGATGTAGAGGGATAAACTCAAGCAATATGATATAAACCCCATCTTTTTATCCTCGATGGCAACAATAAAATACGTGCCTTCCTACCCATGCTGTCACTAGGAAAGGACACCGCGAGATTTAACCCAAAGCTAAGCACTTCTCCTATTGCAAGAAAGATCAATCTAGTAGGACAAACCAAACTGATAATTCGAACAGACTTGCAAAGATAAAAAATCATACATGAAAGATTTCAAAGAAGAAAATATTGCATAGATAAACTTGATCATAAACCCACAATTCATCAGATCTCGACAAAGACATCGCAAAAAGAGTTACATCGAATAGATCTCCAAGAAGATCAAGGAGAACTTTGTATTGAGATCCAATGAGAGAGAAAAAGCCATCTAGCTAATAACTATGGACTCGAAGGTCTATGGTAAACTACTCACACATCATCGGAGAGGCTATGGTGTTGATGTAGAAGCCCTCCGTGATCGATTCCCCCTCCGATGGAGCTTCGGAAAAGGCCCCAAGATGGGATCTCTTGGGTACAGAAGGTTGTGGCGGTGGAAATAGGGTTTCGTGGTGCTCATGGATGTTTTTGGGGTATATGGATATATATAGGAGGAAGAAGTAGGTCGGTGGAGCTATGAGGGGCCCACGAGGGTGGGGCGTGCCCAGGGGGACAGGCGCACCTCCCTGCCTCATGGCTGCCTCATTTCTTTCTTTACATCTACTCCAAGTCCCCTGGATCACGTTTGTTCCGAAAATAACTCTCCCAAAGGTTTCATTCTGTTTGGATTCCGTTTGATATTCCTTTTCTGCGAAACACTGAAATAGGAAAATAAAAACAGCAATTTGCACTGGGCCTTGGGTTAGTAGGTTAGTCCCAAAAATAATATAAAAGTGTATAATAAATCCCATTAAACATCCAAAATAGATAATATAATAGCATGGAACAATCAAAAATTATAGATACGTTGGAGATGTATCAACGTATCACCATCCTCAAGCTTAATTCCTGCTCGTCCTCGAGTAGGTAAATGATAAAAACATATTTTTTTGATGTGGAATGCTGCATAACATGTCATATCATATTCTTTTATTTATAGCATGGAAATTTGGACTTTTATATTGTTCAAAGCAATAATCTTGTTTTGACATGATAACTTAAATACTCGAGCATATTAACAAGTAATGATGTCTTAGGAAATATCAATGCTAAAATAAGCTATCCCTAGCCCATCATGCTAAATCATTGATCCATTCATGAAATACACTCGCATATTAACTAGACGCAATGCTCAAGTACGATCATAGTGCCTCCTAGTTGGTGCTTTATATGAGAAGATGGAGACTCAAATTCAAAATGAAAATTGCATAAAGTAAAAGAAAGGCCCTTCGCGGAGGGAAGTAGGGATTTGTAGAGGTGCAAGAGCTCAAAGCGAAAATTGAGAGATAAAAACATTTTGAGAGGCATACTTTTACCACCAATGAAAATGACTTAGAGTTCCCAACACTTTCCATGCTAGATATATCATAGGCGATTCCCAAAGAGAAATTAAATTTGTTCCTTTTCCCCCAAACTTTCACTTTCCATGGCTAACCGTATCCATGGGTGCCTTCCATACCAACACTTTCCAAGGAATTTATTATTTGACAACATAAAGTAAATTCATTTTTCATTTTGGGACTGGGCATCCCTAATACCTTTGCCTTATCTCGTGCAATGGCAAGTGAATAAACACTCATCGTGAGAATAACACATCTAGCATGGAAAATATTAGCCACCCCTCACCGACTTGTTAGCGGTACGAGCACACAAAAGAGAAATTTATTTTGAATATTAGAGATGGCACATACAAATTTGCTTTGAATGGCAAAAGAATACTGCATATAGGTAGGTATAGTGGACTCATATGGCAAAACTGGTTTAAAGGTTTTTGGATGCACAAGTAGTGATCATACTTAGTGCAAAATGAAGGCTAGCAAAAGATTGAGAAGCAACCAACCAAGAAACGAATAATTTCATAAGCGACTATTAAGCATAATTAACACCGAATAATGCACCACAAGTAGGATATAATTTCATTGCATAATTATTGACTTTCATGCTTGCATAGGGAATCACAAACCTTAACACCAATATTCTTACTAAAGCATAATTACTCATCAAGATGAGTAACATATCACATCATCATATCTCAAAACAATTATTAAGAATTAAGTTTATTTTGTCCAATGATCTTCATGAAAGTTTTTATTATATCCTTCTTGGATATCTATCACTTTGGAACTAATTTTCATATGTTGCTTTTGATAAGCTCAAACAAATATAAGTGAAGATCATGAGCATAAAATTTCTTTCTCTCAAATTAATTTAAGTGAAGCAAGAGAGAATTTCTTGAAAATTTTACTAACTCTCTAATAAATCTAAGTGAATCAAGAGAGAATTTCTTCAAAAATACTAAAGCACACCGTGCTCAAAAGGATATAAGTGAAGAACTAGAGCAAATCCATAGCTCATAAAAATTTAAGTGAAGCATAGAGAGAAATTCTAACAAGTCAAGACATAATTTTGGCTCTCTGAAATAGGTGTTTCCAGCAAGGCATGAAGACTACAAACACTAAATAAAACAAGCAAAGACTCTTATCATACAAGACACTCCAAGCAAAACACATAGTATGTGATGAATAAAAATATAGTTTTGAGTAAATTACCGATGATCGGTAGAAAGAGGGGATGCCACTCGGGGCATCCCCAAGCTTAGTTGCTTGCTCTATTTTGGATAATACCTTGGGATGCCGGGGCATCCCCAAGCTTAGGCTCTTCTTACTCCTTATTCCTTAATCCATCGTAAGATAACCCAAAACTTGAATACTCCAATCACACAAAGCTCAACAAAAGCCTTCCTGAGATCCGTTAGTATAAGAAAACAAATCACTACTATAAGTGTTGTAGCAAACCAATTAATATTTTTTTCTTGCATTATATCTACTGTATTCCAACTTTTCTATGGAAAAAACTCATCAAAGAACACCATAGAGCCATCAAAATAAGCACACAACGCAAAGAAAACAGAACAGTCTGTAGCTATCTGGATAGTTCGAATACTTCTGTAACTCCAAAAACTCTGAAAAATTAGGACCACCTGGGAAATTTGTATATTAATCTACTGCAAAAGGAATTGCTATTTTATCGCTCTCTGGTTAAAAGCAAAAATTATTTTTGCGAGCTCAAAAGTTTCTGTTGTTTTCAGCAAGATCAAACAACTATCACCCAAGAAGATCCTAAAGGCTTTACTTGGCACAAACACTAATTAAAACACCAAAAAAACAATAATAACAGTAGCATAAATGTGCTAACACCCAAGAACAAAAAGCAAAAAGAAAAATAAATTTTATTCATTGGGTTGCCTCCCAATAAGCGCTATAGTTTTACACCCTTAGCAAGGCATAAAGCAAGGATCTAAGTTTTGTCATCTTTGATACGAGATCCATAAGAGGCCCCCACGATTGATTCATATGGTGGCCTAATTCTTGTTCTAGGGAAGTTCTCCATACCCTTCCTCAAAGGAAATTGGAACTTAATATTGCCTTCTTTCATATCAATCACGACACCGATAGTGCGTAAAAACGGTCTACCAAGAATAATTGGACAAGATGGCTTGCAATCAATATCAAGAACGATAAAATATATGGGCAAATAATTCCTATTTGCAAGAATATGAACATCATTAATTCTCCCCATAAGCTTTTTAAGAGTACAATCCGCCAAGTGCAAATTTAAAGAACATGATTCAATATCGGTAAGACCAAGCACATCACATAAAGATTTTGGAATTGTAGACACACTAGCACACCCAAGTCACACAAAGCAAATAACTCGTAATTTTTAATCTTGACTTTGATAGTAGGTTCCCATTCATCATGTAATTTTCTAGGAATTGAAACTTCTAATTCCAACTTTTCTTCTAAAGCTTTCATCATAGCATCAACAATATGTTTAGTAAATTTTTTATTATGTTCATAAGCATGGAGTGAATTTTGAAGGAAATATGCCCTAGAGGCAATAATAAAGTTGTTATTTATATTTCCTTATATCATGATACATTTTTATTATTCATGCTAGAATTGTATTAACCGGAAACTTAGTACATGTGTGAATATATAGACAAACATAGTGTCACTAGTTTGCCTCTACTTGACTAGCTCATTGAATCAATGATGGTTATGTTTCCTACCATAGACATGAGTTGTCATTTGATTAATGGGATCACATCATTAGAGAATGATGTGATTGACTTGACCCATCCGTTAGCTTAACACGATGATCGTTTAGTCTGTTGCTATTGCTTTCTTCATGACTTATACATGTTCCTATGACTATGAGATTATGCAACTCCTGAGTACCGGAGGAACACTTTGTGTGCTACCAAAGGTCACAACATAACTGGGTGATTATAAAGGTGCTCTACAGGTGTCTCCGATGGTGCTTGTTGAGTTGACATAGATCAAGATTAGGATTTGTCACTCTGATTGTCGGAGAGGTATCTCTGGGCCCTCTCGGTAATGCACATCACTATAAGCCTTGCAAGCATTGTGACTAATGAGTTAGTTGCAGGATGATGTATTACAGAACAAGTAAAGAGACTTGCCGGTAACGAGATTGAACTAGGTATTGAGATACCGATGATCGAATCTCGGGCAAGTAACATACCGATGACAAAGGGAACAACACATGTTGTTATGCGGTTTGACCGATAAAGATCTTCGTAGAATATGTAGGAACCAATATGAGCATCCAGGTTCCGCTATTGGTTATTGACCGGAGATGAGTCTCGGTCATGTCTACATAGTTCTCGAACTCGTAGGGTCTGCACGCTTAAAGTTCGGTGACGACCGATATTATGAGTTTATATGTTTTGATGTACCGAAGGAAGTTCGGAGTATTGGATATGATCATGGACATGATGAGGAGTCTAAAAATGGTTGATACGTAAAGATTGATATATTGGATGGCTATATTCGGACACCGGAAGTGTTTCAGATGATTTCGGAGAAAAACGGAGTGCCAGAGGGGTTACCAGAACCCCCCGGGGAAGTATTGGGCCTTAGTGGGCCTGAGGGGAGAGAGAGGGCTGCAGCCTAGGAGGTGGCGTGGCCCCTCTTTCCCTCTCCCTCTCTTTCCTTCCCCCTTCCCTCCTCCTAGTTCGACTAGGAAAGGATGAATCCTCTTCCTAGTTGGAAGAGGATTCCTCCTCTCCTTGGGGCGCACCAAGGCTGGCCGGCCTCCCCCCTTGCTCCTTTATATACGAGGGCGGAGGGGGGGGGCACCCAAAGACACACAAGTTGATTGTTCGAAGCAGTGTGCCGTGCCCCCTCCACCATAATCCACCTCGATCATATCGTGGCGGTGCTTAGGTGAAGCCCTACGTCGGTAGCAACATCATCACCGTCATCACGCTGTCGTGCTGACGAAACTCTCCCGTAAAGCTTTGCTAGATCGGAGTTCGTGGGACGTCACCGAGTTGAACGTGTGCTGAACTCGGAGGAGCCGTTCGTTCGGTACTTGGATCAGTCGGATCGTGAAGACGTATGACTACATCAACCGCGTTCTCATAACGCTTCCGCTTACGGTCTACGAGGGTACGTTGACGATACTCTCCCCTCTCGTTGCTATGCATCACCATGATCTTGTGCGTGCGTAGGAAAATTTTGAAATTAATACGTTTCCCAACAGTGGCATCCGAGCCAGGTTTATGCGTAGATGTCATATGACCGTGTAGAACACAAAGGAGTTGTGGGCGTGGGTATATACATATTGCTTGCCGTCACTAGTTGATTCTTGATTCGACGGCATTGTCGGAGGAAGCGGCCCAGACCGACATTACACGTACGCTTACGCGAGACTGGTTCTACCGACGTGCTTCGCACACAGGTGGCTAGTGGGTGTCTGTTTCTCCAGCTTTTGTTGAACCGGGTTCAATGAACAAGGTTCTTTTTGAAGATCAAAAAGCAATCACTATACAGCGTTGTGGTTTTTGATGCGTAGGTAAGAATGGTTCTTGCTCAGCCCATAGTAGTGTTGGGGAACGTAGCAATTTCAAAAAAATTCCTACGCACACGCAAGATCATGGTGATGCATAGCAACGAGAGGGGAGAGTGTTGTCTACGTACCCTCGTAGACCGAAAGCGGAAGCGTTAGCACAACGCGGTTGATGTAGTCGTACGTCTTCACGGCCCGACCGATCAAGCACCGAAACTATGGCACCTCCGAGTTCTAGCACACGTTCAGCTCGATGACGATCCCCGGACTCCGATCCAGCATAATGTCGAGGAAGAGTTCCGTCAGCACGACGGTGTGGTGACGATCTTGATGTTCTACTGTCGCAGGGCTTCGCCTAAGCACCACTACAATATTATCGAGGACTATGGTGGAGGGGGGCACCGCACACGGCTAAGAGATCAATGATCAACTGTTGTGTCTCTGGGGTGCCCCTGCCCCCATATATAAAGGAGCAAGGGAGGGAGGCGGCCGGCCTAGGAGGAGGGCGCGCCAAGGGAGTAGTCCTACTCCCACCGGGAGTAGGACTCCTCCTTCCCTTGTTGGAGTAGGAGAGAAGGAAAGAGGGGGAGAGGAACACGTAAAAGTGGGCTACACCCCTTGTCCAATTCGGACCAGAGGGGGGGCGCGCGCCTCCTTCCTTTTGGCCTCTCTCCTCTATTCCCGTATAGCCCAATAAGGCCCATATACTCCCCGGCGAATTCCCGTAACTCTCCGGTACTCCGAAAAATATATGAATCACTCGGTACCTTTCCGATGTCTGAATATAGTCATCCAATATATCGATCTTTACATCTCGACCATTTCAAGACTCCTCGCCATGTCCCCGATCTCAGCCGGGACTCCGAACTCCTTCGGTACCTCAAAACTCATAAACTCATAATATAACTCTCATCGAAACCTTAAGCGTGCGGACCCTACGGGTTCAAGAACTATGTAGACATGACCAAGACACATCTCTGGTCAATAACCAATAGCGGAACCTGGATGCTCATATTGCCTCCCACATATTCTACGAAGATCTTTATCGGTCAGACAGCATAACAACATACGTTGTTCCCTTTGTCATCGGTATGTTACTTGCCCGAGATTCGATCGTCGGTATCTCAATACCTAGTTCAATCTCGTTACCGGCAAGTCTCTCTTACTCGTTCCGTAATATATCATCCCGCAAGTAACTTATTAGTTGCAATGCTTGCAAGGCTTAAGTGATGTGCATTACCGAGAGGGCCCAGAGATACCTCTCCGACAATCGGAGTGGCAAATCCTAATCTCGAAATACGCCAACCTAACAAGTACCTTCAGAGACACCTGTAGAGCACCTTTATAATCACCTAGTTACGTTGTGACGGTTTGTAGCACACAAAGTGTTCCTCCGGTAAACGGGAGTTGCATAATCTCATAGTCACAGGAACATGTATAAGTTATGAAGAAAGCAATAGCAACAAACTAAACGATCAAGTGCTAAGCTAATGGAATGGGTCAAGTCAATCACATCATTCTCCTAATGATGTGATCCCGTTAATCAAATAACAACTCATGTCTATGGCTAGGAAACATAACCATCTTCGATCAACGAGCTAGTCAAGTAGAGGCATACTAGTGACACTCTGTTTGTCTATGTATTCACACATGTATTATGTTTCCGGTTAATACAATTCTAGCATGAATAATAAACATTTATCATGAAATAAGGAAATAAATAATAACTTTATTATTTCCTCTAGGGCATATTTCCTTTAGTCTCCCACTTGCACTACAGTCAATAATCTAGTTCACATCGCCATGTGATTTAACATCAATAGTTCACATCACCATGTGATTAACACCCATAGTTCACATCGTCATTTGACCAACACCCAAAGGGTTTACTAGATTCAATAATCTAGCTAGTTCACATCGCTATGTGATTAACGCCCAAAGAGTACTAGGGTGTGATCATGTTTTGCTTGTGAGAGAAGTTTAGTCAACGGGTCTGCCACATTCAGATACGTAAGTATTTTGCAAATTTCTATGTCAACAATGCTCTGCACTAAGCCACTCTAGCTAATTGCTCCCACTTTCAATATGTATCCAGATTGAGACTTTGAGTCATCTGGATCAGTGTCAAAACTTGCATCAACGTAACCCTTCATGACGAACCTTTTGTCACCTCCATAATCGAGAAACATATCCTTATTCCACTAAGGATAATTTTGACCAATGTCCAGTGATCTACTCCTAGATCACTATTGTACTCCCTTGCCAAACTCAGGGCAGGGTATACAATAGGTCTAGTACACAACATGGCATACTTTATAGAACCTATGGCTGAGGCATAGGGAATGACTTTCATTCTCTCTCTATCTTCTGCCATAGTCGGGTTTTGAGTCTTACTCAACTTCACACCTTGTAACACAGGAAAGAACTCCTTCTTTGACTGTTCCATTTTGAACTACTTCAAAATCTTGTCAAGGTATGTACTCATTGAAAAACTTATCAAGCGTCTTGATCTATCTCTATAGATCTTGATGCTCAATATGTAAGAAGCTTCACCGAGGTCTTTCTTTGAAAAACTCCTTTCAAACATTCCTTTATGCTTTGCAGAATAATTCTACATTATCTCCGATCAACAATATGTCATTCACATATATTTATCAGAAATGTTGTAGTGCTCCCACTCACTTTCTTGTAAATACAGGCTTCACCGCAAGTCTGTATAAAACTATATGCTTTGATCAACTTATCAAAGCGTATATTCCAACTCCGAGATGCTTGCACCAGTCCATAGATGGATCGCTGGAGCTTGCATATTTTGTTAGCACCTTTAGGATTGACAAAACCTTCTGGTTGCATCATATACAACTCTTCTTTAATAAATCCATTAAGGAATGTAGTTTTGTTTATCCATTTGCCAGATTTCATAAAATGCGGCAATTGCTAACATGATTCGGACAGACTTAAGCATAGATACAAGTGAGAAACTCTCATCGTAGTCAACACCTTGAACTTGTCGAAAACCTTTTGCGACAATTCTAGCTTTGTAGATAGTAACACTACTATCATCGTCCGTCTTCCTCTTGAAGATCCATTTATTTTTTATGGCTTGCTGATCAACGGGCAAGTCAACCAAAGTCCACACTTTGTTCTTATACATGGATCCCATCTCAGATTTTATGGCCTCAAGCCATTTCACGGAATCTGGGCTCATCATCGATTCCTCATAGTTTAGAGGCTCGTCATGGTCAAGTAACATGACCTCCAGAACAGGATTACCATACCACTCTGGTGCGGATCGCACTCTGGTTTACCTACAAGGTTTGGTAGTAACTTGATCTGAAGTTTACATGATCATCATCATTAGCTTCCTCACTAATTGGTGTAGTAGTCACAGGAACAGATTTCTGTGATGCACTACTTTCCAATAAGGGAGCAGGTACAGTTACCTCATCAAGTTCTACTTTCCTCCCACTCACTTCTTTCGAGAGAAACTCCTTCTCTAGAAAGGATCCATTCTCAGCAATGAATAACTTGCCTTCGGATCTGTGATAGAAGGTGTACCCAACATTTTCTATTGGGTATCCTATGAAGATGCACTACTCCGATTTGGGTTTGAGCTTATCAGGTTGAAACTTTTTCACATAAGCATTGCAACCTCAAACTTTAAGAAACGACAACTTAGGTTTCTTGCCAAACCATAGTTCATACGATGTCGTCTCAACGGATTTAGATGGTGCCCTATTTAATGTGAATGTAGCTGTCTCTAATGCACAACCGCAAAACAATAGTGGTAAATCGGTAAGAGACATCATAGATCGCACCATATCTAATAAAGTACGGTTACGATGTTCGGACACACCATTACACTGTAATGGTGTTCCAGGTGGCATGATTAGTGAAACTTTTTCACATTGTTTTAACTGAAGGCCAAACTCATAACTCAAATATTTTACTTCTGCGATCATATCGTAGATACTTTTATTTTTGTTATGATGTTTCTCCACTTCACTCTGAAATTCTTTGAACTTTTCAATGTTTCAGATTTGTGTTTCATCAAGTAGATATACTCATATCTGCTCAAATCATCTGTGAAGATCAGAAAATAATGTCACATCCCTAGCTTCTGGTGCTGCCTAGTGTTTGCATCATGTTTAAATTTTTGAAACTTGAACTGAGGAAATTTGGAAGCCTCAAAAACTTAAATAAAAGAAGGGCAAAAACCCTAAAATCTCATTCATTGTTCCAAAATGCTCTTCTTAAATGTTTGATAATTTTTGGCAAGGGTTCTGGTCCCAGCCAAAATATTGAACATTTTTAGGGACTTAATCTTGGGACTTTGAATTTAAATCATTAGCTATTTGAATTTGAATTATATTCATATAATTAGAATATAATTTCAAATACCCCTGAAATATTTATGAGCTTTTGGAAAAGTCCATCTAGCAAAATAAAAATATTCAGAGGAGTTTTTGGCATTGTTTGAATTATTTTAAATTCAAAACAGTGGCAAACAAATTTAAAAAAATAAAACAAACAGAAAAATAAAACAGAGCACTTACCTGGGCCTCCTCCCTGTGCAGCCCAGCAGCAGCCAGCGCCGGCCCAGCCCACTGGCCCCTCCTCTGTCGTCTTCGTCCTCGACAGGGGGATGGGAGCGTGCCCGACGCGCGCGCGCTCCGCCGCGCCACGCCACCTCCCTCCCTGCCTGCCTGGCGCCCTCCTCGTCGCCCTGGAACGCCTCGGACGACGCCACGCAGCCCCGACCGCTCTCTCACTCTCTCCCGAACTCTTCCCCCTCTTCTGCTCCCTCTCCCTCTCGAGCCCGAGCGCAGCCGCAGCCGCGCCACCGTAACGCCGCGGCCACCGTCTTCCCCTCGACCCCTCGTTGTGCCTGCGAGCTCCGTCTCGACGTCCCCGACCTCCTCGACAAGCCACGACGCCACGGACGCGCTGCAACACCGCCATCACCACCGTCTTCATCGCCATGGCCGGAGATCGCCGCCGCTCGATTCGCAGCAACGAGGACGCCCCCGAGCTCACCAACCCCTTCGTTCGATCCGCTGTGAGCTGCTGCGTCGATCCCCTCCCTCCCCTGGCACTTTTTCTCCCGCTAACGCCAATATCCACCGGAGCGGAGAGCTCACCGCCGCCGTGGTTCCTTGCCGCCGTGGCCAGGGCCACCGCAGCCCGCGCCTGAGCACGTCACCGTGCTCGGTGAACCCCCAGGAGCACGTAGCACTCTTCGTCTTCTCCTTTAGTGCGCCGTAGCATCGCCACCGTTCGCGCCCAAACTACGGCCGCCGCGGAAGCGGACGCCGCCGTTGATCTAAGTCGTCTCCGGCGACCCCACTAGCACCAGACGACGCGGACGAGGCTCGGGGTTCCAATGGTGCCATCCGCGCCTCGAACCGTGGCCTGTGCTGCGATTCCGCGCATCGCCGCCGTCTCGGACCTCGCCGGCGGTTAGTCGCCGGCAGGTTTGACCGAGTTGACCAGGGTTTGACCCCCCTGGGACATTAACATGTGGGCCCGAGGCCCTGCTAATTTAGTTTAGATGCTAATTAAATTTTAGCTAACCCACTGACCCACTGAAAAGTGGGCCCAGGCCCTAATTAACCTAGGTTAGTGCTAACCTAACGCTAACTAAATCTGTTAGTTAGTTGTTACACTGACATGTGGGTCCCAGCCGTTAGGTTTGACCCCAGTCAGCCACAGTTGACTGCTGACGTCGTGCTGACGTCATGCTGGCGCAATATATATTTTCTGGAATTAAAATAATTCAGAAAATTCCAGAAAATTGTATAAACTTGTAAAATTCATAGAAATTCAACCGTAACTCCAAATGAAATAATTTATATATGAAAAATGATCAGAAAAATCCAATCTATCCATCTGCACTATTTTCATGCATGTTAGAACAACTTATAGCTGCTGTTTAGCACAAATCACATAAATGACATTTGAATTTCACATATGGAGTTTGAATTTGAATCTTGGATTCAAACCAACTTCATTTAACCTGTTGCTAGTTGCATCAGCACAAATCACATCATATTGCCATGTCACATTCATGCATCATATTGTGCATTGCATTGATCGTGTTTCTTCTGTGTTTGCCGGTGTTGTTCCCCCTCGGTAGACGTTGTACCGACGATGTGATCGTTGACATTGATGAAGACTCTATGTTATCTTCAGAAGTGCCAGGCAAGCAAAACCCCCTTGTTCATTCCGATACAATCCTACTCTCTCGCTCCTGCTCTCTTTTAATGCATTAGGACAACACCGATTCATCTGTTACTTGCTGCGGTAGCTGAACCCCTTTATCCTTTGCATGACCTGTCATTGCCACAGTAAATAGATGAAACCCACTAGCATGAGTAGGAGTTGTTTGAGCCCTGTTGTGCCTACTCATTCATGCTTGTTTGTCATGCCTACTACTGCTTAGAGTTGAGTCAGGTCTGATTCATCGGGGATGAATCAGAGGTGTGTGAACATGTCCTACTGTTGAGAGCTAAGTGTGTGAACACGATTTGGTAAAGGTAGCGGTGAGAGGCCATGTAGGAGTACATGGTGGGTTGTCTCATTGCAGCCGTCTTCAGGAACTGAGTTCTGTGTTTGTGATCCATGACCAGTTACTACCACACATTGGGTTCCGGTAACTCGACCCCTCTCGACTTATTAATCAACATGATCTCTGTCCAGGAGTTGCAACTAGTTTCTGGTGTTTGTAGGTAGTGTTAGTAGTCTACCAAGTGGCACCCGGTACAGGTGGGCTTGGGACAGACTAGGCACAGTGGCCCGGTGTACCAAGTGGCACCCGGATGGTGGGCTTGGGAACCCTGCTCACATCGTTTGGGGCCGTGAGCGACACCCCGGCCGGATCTCCTTGCGGATGGAACCCGAATAGGCGATAAACCTGGACGAGAGACTTGTATGGTTAGTCAGGTCGTGGCCGACTCCCTCGCCCGGCTTCCGCTTGAAGGTTGCCGAGGTACATGACGTGTACAGGGCGATAAGTGGCGAGAGCATGTGTGAAGAAGTACACCCCTGCAGGGTTATCACTATCTATTCGAATAGCCGGATTCCTCGGATATGGAAACTTGGACCCCTTGCATAGTTCATAGACAAGTGAAAGTGGATACTCTAAAATACGCAAGATAAGCGTGAGTGCTATGGATGGCGTTCTCGTAGGGAGACGGGAGCGGATCCATAGTGGTGTATTGATATGGTGAATATGTGGACTCGTGTGCGCCACCTCAAAAGAGTTACTTGCAGTCGTAGTTCAGGTTAGCCACCGAGTCAAAGCTAGCTTGCTGCAGTTAAACCCCACCATCCTCTCTGTTGATAATGATGCATATGTAGATAGTTCTGATGTAAGTCTTGCTGGGTACATTTGTACTCACGTTTGCCCATTTTATGTTTTTGCAGAGAGACTTCAGTCTCACTAGTAGTTCCGCGTGGACTTCGACGTTTAGCTTGTTACCTCAGCTACGATCTTGTGCCCTTGGCAGGATCTGGTAGATAGTCAGGCTTCTCAGCCTTTTTCATTTATAGATGTCTGTACTCAGACATGATAGCTTCCGCTTGTGCTTTGATTTGTATGCTCTGAATGTTGGGTCATGAGACCCCTGTTTGTAACATCTCGCTCCTCGGAGCCTAATGAATACTTACTTGTGTCGTAGAGTCATGTTGTGATGCCTTGTTGTATTTGCACATATCGAGCATATTGTGTGTATGATTGAAATGCTTGGTATGTGTGGGATCTGACTATCTAGTTGTTTATCTTTAGTAGCCTCTCTTACCGGGAAATGTCTCCTAGTGTTTCCACTGAGCCATGGTAACTTGCTACTGCTCCGGAACACTTAGGCTGGCCGACATGTGTCCTTCTTCGTTCCTGTGTCTGTCCCTTCGGGGAAATGTCACGCATTGAGTACCGGAGCCCTGTTAGCCCGCTACAGCCCGGTTTACCGGAGTCCTGCTAGCCCAGTGCTACAGCCCGGACCCACTTGCTGATGACCGACACGTTCGATGCTGGGTCATGGATGCCTGTCCCTGTAAGTCTGTGCCACTTTGGGTTTACAACTAGTCATGTCAGCCCGGGCTCCTTATCATATGGATGCTAGCGACACTATCATATACGTGTGCCAAAAGGCGCAAACGGTCCCGGGCAAAGGTAAGGCGACACCCGTGGGAATACCGTGCGTGAGGCCGCAAAGTGATATGAGGTGTTACATGCTAGATCGATGTGGCATTGAGTCGGGGTCCTGACAGCTTTGGTATCAGAGCTTGACTGCCTGTAGGATTACCAAGCCAAACTGGTCGAAGTTGTGTCTAGAAATGCTTTAGTTATGTAAGGGAATTGATTGTGGGATGGAACGTAAGGCTCTTTTTACTCCTTATACCTCATGGCCCTCTGATCTGAGTCATCCTCTTCTCTTCTACGGGGACTAAGAACTAGGCCTTCTCATCTATCTACTAGGATGACGAGTTACTATGTTAGAGACTTATAGGATTGATAGTTTCAAGCCTCGATTCAGTTTCTACCTCTGTATGCTAACTATTGATCTCGGAACCTTGATATTGTGCTTCTGAGTGGCTATGCCACCATTTTTGTAGCATGTCTCCAATCTTTTGAGCATTTACAGCCGTTATGCTGTCCGAGTCATCCCAGGTTTCTAAATAGTCTGATGCATTTGCAAATCCTTTCTTTCCGTTCCCGATGTCCTTTATGGCCAGATTAACCACACTAGACGGTGAGTTGAGGTACTCTATTGCCTCGACATTTATGTTGGAGTTATTATTATGACCCTAGGTGTCTTAGGGGATCATCTAGTAATTTAGCCATGATTTGTGTCCCAGTGTGATGATTCTGGCCATCATTCTTGTAAGCACCCCGTGATGCCACTTAGTTAGTAGGCATTTCACTTCTGGGTTTTGAACCCGAGATTCACCCTACTTACTTCATGTTGATAGTAATTGCTAGCTCCCTTAGGTTATTAGTAACCTTTGCGATAGTCCTTGAAGTCCGTGGTATGTTCTTCTTCCAAATACCATGAACTACTTATGGCAGAAGTTCCTCGTTGAACTGAACGATCACAACCAGAGTGCTCTTGATGAGTTCTCCATTCTATATTGTGAATCTGCCAGTTCTACCTTTTTCCGCATGGGTTATCCGGAAGAAATGTTGAGCTTCGCTCGACATACTAATCTATGCATCCACAACTCAGAAAATCGTATGTTCCTTTGAGTTGTCCCTCTTTAGTTGTCTTCTGACCCTCGTCTATCAATTGATAGTCAAGAGTATGCGTGCATTCGTTCATCGATGTCTATTACTCCTGTGGTTCGTCAAGCCATTCTATTCCAGAATGACTAGGAGAAATGAACTCCAGTACCTCATCCATATCTAGGATTGGGTCAAAGTAGTCATACTCCGGAGACCAAAATACTAATCCAGTTTTTGTTCTGTTCTACCCTGAAGTATTACCCTCTTTATATTAAGGTTATCATGGGAGTTGCACACCATCCTATGAACTCTTGATACAGTGATACTTCTCGCCATCCTTTTCATTCCTCGGTTCCGTGTTGTTGGCAGCCAGAGTGCCGACAAGTGAATCATGATGTGTGAACTCAATACTCCTAGCAACCCCGTTGCCTGGTAGTTAATGGACAATAATTATCCTTAGCGTGTTGATTATTGAATCCTCACCCTAGGATTATTGTGCTACCTAGTCCTTATTTCCTGGTGCACTCTTTGATTGATGAGTTAGGATTTTGTCAAGTCCTTGCTCATTTGATCATATCATCTTGCCCTGAAAAGCAAGATTGTTCTCGAGCTTAGTAACATATCGGTGGTTCGTGATTTTCCGTATATCTTCTCGGAAGTATTACCAGGTTGTCACCTGACCGCTATGTTGAGTTCGTGATCAAGTTGGTTTATTCCTGTAAACCACCCTTTCTCCAAGAATTCGTGTTGGATACCTCTGAGCTAGTTGGTTAAGCTAAACGACAACTTGGAGAGTTGGAAGATAAAAGCTTACCTAACTTAGTTCGTTTCAAAGGGATATCCTGGTGTTGGTGTGTTAGTTGAAGAAAGATGATATCTTCATCGATTGGTCCCTGTGATCAGTTATTGGACCTATTGTCTTATAAAAACTTTGATTTAAGTATGGGCTATCGTCAAATCAAATCAGAACCAACGATATTTGTAATGTTGTCTTACTCGTGGTTGATTCCTCGAGCATACACCATTACATCTTTTGGTCTGACCAATGCTATCACCTTGTTCACCAAGTCGTGGAATTCCATCTTCATGGAAATCTCGATGATTTGTTGTTGAGCCCATCAACATCATTTTATCTTCTCCAAGATCTTGTTGGACAATAAGTTAGTGTTGGAAACGTTTGAAAGCATTTTCTTCATGCTAGCTCATGAAGTATTTGTTTGATGAAAGGAGTGACTTCCTCTTATACACGTGCATTTGGCGAAAGTTGCCGCCGTGAATTTGAGAAAGTTAGTTTTGCTTCCTCTAGAATCATCCCAAGTCAGTCATACACAGGTGCGAAGTATTCTATGGTTTGGAGATTTGCAACCTTCATTCTATATGTATCCCTAGCACACCAAGCCACTGATTGATTTGTTCAAGGAAAAGGAGTTGCTGTGCAAATACTAGTTCGTGCACAAGATTCCTATATCCTCAATGATGGTTCCCTACCAGAACTCGGTAGTGTTTTATTGTAAGACTACCATGTGATCATGTTTGTCTGAGACAACGTGTTCACACATGTGTAGCAGAACCAGCTCATGTTTTGGAACTTGCTATCGTAGTTCATTTCCCGAGAATCTCGCAACGTCATTTCGTCGATTTGTGTTGCAAACTTTCATTTTTCTTCCTAGACTCGATGGGTCTGGAATATTCTGACACCAACCGGATCTGAATCTCAGGCAGATATGATGGTTGGAATGTTTTCCAATGATTATAATATTGGTCACTCTGTAACCGGTAAAGTGGATGTCATGGCCAACACACCCAGCCGGAAGACCTATTATTGTAGTATCTTGATTGAAGAAGTTGGCCACCTTCCCATAAGGACTTCGTAGGATTTACTCCATAGTTATTCCTTATGGATTCTTGTGCTTCCGAAGTCCGACCTCTTACTTGATGTTCTGGGTACCAAACCTTTTTAATTAATGGGTTGCACTAGCACATCAAGGAGAACATTAGAAGCGGAGTGCTAAATGTCTCTCGGTCGATCATCCAGATTTTGATCCCTTGGCCTCGCTAAGGTGAAATCTGAGAAGGTGTTATCTTTCTTTGCATCTGCATCGTCCATCGTTGTTCATCATGGTAGTATGTTGTGTTGCCAGGATCCTTGACACGGATGTTGGTAAAACCTTGATGATTATGGAAATGCCCAAGTTCTTGGGAGCACGCACAAGCGCTAGGTGTTATCTTCGGCACTAACTGGGTTTGCTCTCAGTTTCCTCGGCAATGCTATGACCTTTCAAACAGTGAATTCACTCTCTATTGCTGGGTTCTTCCCCAGTTACCAGAATCATTCCCAGCATTTGCATTTTGTTCCCAGCTTGCACCGCCAATATGCCATTCTACCAAAACCCCTCCAAACGATCGCTCAAGAATTGCCTTAGGCTGGTTTAAAGAGTTTCAATGATCTTTGAATCAAAGGTAATTCTTTTTGCCACTTAAGGGGATATATCTACGAGTCACGGTTCCTAAGGTGTCTCGTTGTGGTATCATGTCAACTTAACTCCTCGCTACGTTGGCAACCGTTCACCACCCTCTTAGGTGTGGAATTGTTGCCTACCTAGTAAACCTTCATCATCCATTTCACTCCATCCCTCTAGATGTGTGCTTCGTCTCTCAGCTCAAGAGATGCTGCTATGTCTCATTCCGTGAGTTAATCCTGAGTTGTTCGACCTTCGAGAAGAACGATTCTTTTAGGATCTTTCCTTCCTCTCGTTGTCATGATAGTTGGAGTTCTCAGAGCAAGACTTCGAGACAATGATGGTGAACGAATCAACGTTCAGTTGAAGTGCACCCTGGATCGTGAAGATTATACTAGTTTGCGTTTCCCCTTCGTCTTACCCTACACTTGAATCTCGGGTCGAGATTCTTGTTTAGTGGGGGTGAGTTGTCACATCCCTAGCTTCTGGTGCTGCCTAGTGTTTGCATCATGTTTAAATTTTTGAAACTTGAACTGAGGAAATTTGGAAGCCTCAAAAACTTAAATAAAAGAAGGGCAAAAACCCTAAAATCTCATTCATTGTTCCAAAATGCTCTTCTTAAATGTTTGATAATTTTTGGCAAGGGTTCTGGTCCCAGCCAAAATATTGAACATTTTTAGGGACTTAATCTTGGGACTTTGAATTTAAATCATTAGCTATTTGAATTTGAATTATATTCATATAATTAGAATATAATTTCAAATACCCCTGAAATATTTATGAGCTTTTGGAAAAGTCCATCTAGCAAAATAAAAATATTCAGAGGAGTTTTTGGCATTGTTTGAATTATTTTAAATTCAAAACAGTGGCAAACAAATTAAAAAAAATAAAACAAACAGAAAAATAAAACAGAGCACTTACCTGGGCCTCCTCCCTGTGCAGCCTAGCAGCAGCCAGCGCCGGCCCAGCCCACTGGCCCCTCCTCTGTCGTCTTCGTCCTCGACAGGGGGATGGGAGCGTGCCCGACGCGCGCGCGCTCCGCCGCGCCACGCCACCTCCCTCTCTGCCTGCCTGGCGCCCTCCTCGTCGCCCTGGAACGCCCCGGACGACGCCACGCAGCCCCGATCGCTCTCTCACTCTCTCCCGAACTCTTCCCCCTCTTCTGCTCCCTCTCCCTCTCGAGCCCGAGCGCAGCCGCAGCCGCGCCACCGTAATGCTGCGGCCACCGTCTCCCCCTCGACCCCTCGCTGTGCCTGTGAGCTCCGTCTCGACGTCCCCGACCTCCTCGACAAGCCACGACGCCACGGACGCGCTGCAACGCCTCCATCACCACCGTCTTCATCGCCATGGCCGGAGATCGCCACCGCTCGATTCGCAGCAACGAGGACGCCCCCGAGCTCACCAACCCCTTCGTTCGATCCGCTGTGAGCTGCTGCGTCGATCCCCTCCCTCCCCTGGCACTTTTTCTCCCGCTAACGCCAATATCCACCGAAGCGGAGAGCTCACCGCCGCCGTGGTTCCTTGCCGCCGTGGCCAGGGCCACCGCAGCCCGCGCCTGAGCACGTCACCGTGCTCGGTGAACCCCCAGGAGCACGTAGCACTCTTCGGCTTCTCCTTTAGTGCGCCGTAGCATCGCCACCGTTCGCGCCCGAACTCCGGCCGCCGCGGAAGCGGACGCCACCGTCGATCTAAGTCGTCTCCGGCGACCCCACTAGCACCAGACGACGCGGACGAGGCTCGGGGTTCCAACGGTGCCATCCGCGCCTCGAACCGTGGCCTGTGCTGCGATTCCGCGCATCGCCGCCGTCTCGGACCTCGCCGGCGGTTAGTCGCCGGTAGGTTTGACCGAGTTGACCAGGGTTTGACCCCCCTGGGACATTAACATGTGGGCCCGAGGCCCTGCTAATTTAGTTTAGATGCTAATTAAATTTTAGCTAACCCACTGACCCACTGACAAGTGGGCCCAGGCCCTAATTAACCTAGGTTAGTGCTAACCTAACGCTAACTAACTCTGTTAGTTAGTTGTTACACTGACATGTGGGTCCCAGCCGTCAGGTTTGACCCCGGTCAGCCGCAGTTGACTGCTGACGTCGTGCTGACGTCATGCTGGCGCAATATATATTTTCTGGAATTAAAATAATTCAGAAAATTCCAGAAAATTGTATAAACTTGTAAAATTCATAGAAATTCAACCGTAACTCCAAATGAAATAATTTATATATGAAAAATGATCAGAAAAATCCAATCTATCCATCTGCACTATTTTCATGCATGTTAGAACAACTTATAGCTGCTGTTTAGCACAAATCACATAAATGACATTTGAATTTCACATATGGAGTTTGAATTTGAATCTTGGATTCAAACCAACTTCATTTAACCTGTTGCTAGTTGCATCAGCACAAATCACATCATATTGCCATGTCACATTCATGCATCATATTGTGCATTGCATTGATCGTGTTTCTTCTGTGTTTGCCGGTGTTGTTCCCCCTCGGTAGATGTTGTAACGACGATGTGATCGTTGACACTGATGAAGACTCAATGTTATCTTCAGAAGTGCCAGGCAAGCAAAACCCCCTTGTTCATTCCGATACAATCCTACTCTCTCGCTCCTGCTCTCTTTTAATGCATTAGGACAACACCGATTCATCTGTTACTTGCTGCGGTAGCTGAACCCCTTTATCCTTTGCATGACCTGTCATTGCCACAGTAAATAGATGAAACCCACTAGCATGAGTAGGAGTTGTTTGAGCCCTGTTGTGCCTACTCATTCATGCTTGTTTGTCATGCCTGCTACTGCTTAGAGTTGAGTCAGGTCTGATTCATCGGGGATGAATCAGCGGTGTGTGAACATGTCCTACTGTTGAGAGCTAAGTGTGTGAACACGATTTGGTAAAGGTAGCGGTGAGAGGCCATGTAGGAGTACATGGTGGGTTGTCTCATTGCAGCCGTCTTCAGGAACTGAGTTCTGTGTTTGTGATCCATGACCAGTTACTACCACACATTGGGTTCCGGTAACTCGACCCCTCTCGACTTATTAATCAACATGATCTCTGTCTAGGAGTTGCAACTAGTTTCTGGTGTTTGTAGGTAGTGTTAGTAGTCTACCAAGTGGCACCCGGTACAGGTGGGCTTGGGACAGACTAGGCACAGTGGCCCGGTGTACCAAGTGGCACCCGGATGGTGGGCTTGGGAACCCTGCTCACATCGTTTGGGGCCGTGAGCGACACCCTGACCGGATCTCCTTGCGGATGGAACCCGAATAGGCGATAAACCTGGACGAGAGACTTGTATGGTTAGTCAGGTCGTGGCCGACTCCCTCGCCCGGCTTCCGCTTGAAGGTTGCCGAGGTACATGACGTGTACAGGGCGATAAGTGGCGAGAGCGTGTGTGAAGAAGTACACCCCTGCAGGGTTATCACTATCTATTCGAATAGCCGGATTCCTCGGATATGGAAACTTGGACCCCTTGCATAGTTCATAGACAAGTGAAAGTGGATACTCTAAAATACGCAAGATAAGCGTGAGTGCTATGGATGGCATTCTCGTAGGGAGACGGGAGCGGATCCATAGTGGTGTATTGATATGGTGAATATGTGGACTCGTGTGCGCCACCTCAAAAGAGTTACTTGCAGTCATAGTTCAGGTTAGCCACCGAGTCAAAGCTGGCTTGCTGCAGTTAAACCCCACCATCCTCTCTGTTGATAATGATGCATATGTAGATAGTTCTGATGTAAGTCTTGCTGGGTACATTTGTACTCACGTTTGCCCATTTTATGTTTTTGCAGAGAGACTTCAGTCTCACTAGTAGTTCCGCGTGGACTTCGATGTTTAGCTTGTTACCTCAGCTACGATCTTGTGCCCTCGACAGGATCTGGTAGATAGTCAGGCTTCTCAGCCTTTTTCATTTATAGATGTCTGTACTCAGACATGATAGCTTCCGCTTGTGCTTTGATTTGTATGCTTTGAATGTTGGGTCATGAGACCCCTGTTTGTAACATCTCGCTCCTCGGAGCCTAATGAATACTTACTTGTGTCGTAGAGTCATGTTGTGATGCCTTGTTGTATTTGCACATATCGAGCATATTGTGTGTATGATTGAAATGCTTGGTATGTGTGGGATCTGACTATCTAGTTGTTTATCTTTAGTAGCCTCTCTTACCGGGAAATGTCTCCTAGTGTTTCCACTGAGCCATGGTAACTTGCTACTGCTCCGGAACACTTAGGCTGGCCGGCATGTGTCCTTCTTCGTTCCTGTGTCTGTCCCTTCGGGGAAATGTCACGCATTGAGTACCGGAGCCCTGTTAGCCCGCTACAGCCCGGTTTACCGGAGTCCTGCTAGCCCAGTGCTACAGCCCGGACCCACTTGCTGATGACCGACACGTTTGATGCTGGGTCATGGATGCCTGTCCCTGTAAGTCTGTGCCACTTTGGGTTTACGACTAGTCATGTCAGCCCGGGCTCCTTATCATATGGATGCTAGCGACACTATCATATACGTGTGCCAAAAGGCGCAAACGGTCCCGGGCAAAGGTAAGGCGACACCCGTGGGAATACCGTGCGTGAGGCCGCAAAGTGATATGAGGTGTTACATGCTAGATCGATGTGGCATTGAGTCGGGGTCCTGACAAATAATGATACCTGCCGCGAGCCTCAATATTCATCGGACCACATACATAATGATGTATGATTTCCAACAAATCTGTTGCTCGGTCCATTGTTCCGGAGAACAGAGTCTTAGTCATCTTGCCCATGAGGCATGGTTCGCAAGCATCAACTGATTCATAATCAAGTGATTCCAAAAGCCCATCAGCATGGATTTTCTTCATGCGCTTTACACCAATATAACCTAACCAGCAGTGCCACAAATAAGTTGCACTATCATTATTAACTTTGCATCTTTTGGCTTCAATATTATAAAAATGTGTATCACCACGATCGAGATCCAACAAACCATTTTCATTGGGTGTATGACCATAGAAGGTTTTATTCATGTAAACAGAACAACAATTATTCTCTAACTTACATGAATAACCGTATTGCAATAAACACGATCAAATCATATTCATGCTCAACGCAAACACTAAATAACACTTATTTAGGTTCAACACTAATCGCGAAAGTATAGGGAGTGTGCGATGATGATCATATCAATCTTGGAAATACTTCCAACACACATCATCACTTCACCCTTAACTAGTCTCTGTTCATTCTGCAACTCCCGTCTCGAGTTACTACTCTTAGCAACTGAACCAATATCAAATACCGAGGGGTTGCTACGAACACTAGTAATATACACATCAATAATCTGTATATCATATATACCTTTGTTCACTTTGCCATCCTTCTTATCCGCCAATTACTTGGGGTAGTTCAGCTTCCAGTGACCAGTCCCTTTGCAGTAGAAGCACTCAGTTTCAGGCTTAGGTCCAGACTTGGGTTTTTTCACTTGAGCAGCAACTTGCTTGCTGTTCTTCTTGAAGTTCCCCTTTCTTCCCTTTGTCCCTTTACTTGAAACTAGTGATTTTGTTTACCATCAACACTTGATGCTTTTCTTGATTTCTACCTTCGTCGATTTCAGCATCACGAAGAGCTTGGGAATCGTTTCTGTTATCCCTTGCATATTATAGTTCATCACGAAGTTCTACTAACTTGGTGATGGTGACTAGAGAATTATGTCAATCACTATTTTATCTGGAAGATTAATCCCACTTGAGTCAAGCAATTGTAGTACCCAGAAAATTTGAGCACATGCTCACTGCTTGAGCTATTCTCCTCCATCTTTTAGCTATAGAACTTGTTGGAGACTTCATATCTCTCCACTCGGGTATTTACTTGAAATATTAACTTCAACTCCTGGAACATCTCATATGGTCCATGACGTTCAAAACATCTTTGAAATCCCGATTCTAAGCTGTTAAGCATGGTGCACTAAACTATCAAGTAGTCATCATATTGAGCTAGCCAAACGTTCATAACGTCTGCATCTGCTCCTGCAATAGGTCAGTCACCTAGCGGTCAATTAAAGACATAATTCTTCTGTGCAGCAATGAGGATAAACCTCAGATCACGGACCCAGTCCGCATCATTGCTACTATCATATTTCAACTTAGTTTTCTCTAGGAACACATATAAAACATAGGGAAGCAATAACGCGAGCTATTGATCTACAACATAGATATGAAAATACTATCAGGACTAAGTTCATGATAAATTAAAGTTCAATTAATCATACTACTTAAGAACTCCCACTTAGAAAGACATCCCTCTAATCTTCTAAGTGATCACGTGATCCAAATCAACTAAACCATAACCGATCATCACGTGAAATGGAGTAGTTTTCAACGGTGAACATCACTATGTTGATCATATCTACTATATGATTCACGCTCGACCTTTCGGTCTCAGTGTTCCGAGGCCATATCTGCATATGCTAGGCTCGTCAAGTTTAACCTGAGTATTCTGCGTGTGCAAAACTGGCTTGCACCCGTTGTAGATGGACGTAGAGCTTATCACACCCGATCATCACGTGGTGTCTGGGCACGACGAACTTTGGCAACGGTGCATACTCAGGGAGAACACTTTTATCTTGAAATTTAGTGAGAGATCATCTTATAACGCTACCGTCAACCAAAGCAAGATAAGATGCATAAATGATAAACATCACATGCAATCAATATAAGTGATATGATATGGCCATCATCATCTTGTGCTTGTGATCTCCATCTCCGAAGCACCGTCATGATCACCATCGTCACCGGCGTGACACCTTGATCTCCATCGTAGCATCGTTGTCGTCTCGCCAATCTTATGCTTCCACAACTATCGCTACCGCTTAGTGATAAAGTAAAGCATTACAGCGCAATTGCATTGCATACAATAATGCGACAACCATATGGCTCCTGCTAGTTGCCGATAACTCGGTTACAAAACATGATCATCTCATACAATAAAATTGAGCATCATGTCTTGACCATATCACATCACAACATGCCCTGCAAAAACAAGTTAGACGTCCTCTACTTTGTTGTTGCAAGTTTTACGTGGCTGCTACGGGCTTAGCAAGAACCATTCTTACCTACGCATCAAAACCACAATGATAGTTTGTCAAGTTGGTGCTGTTTTAACCTTCGCAAGGACCGGGCGTAGCCACACTCGGTTCAACTAAAGTTGGAGAAACTGACACCCGCCAGCCACCTGTGTGCAAAGCACGTCGGTAGAATCAGTCTGACGTAAGCGTACGCGTAATGTCGGTCCGTGCCGCTTCATCCAACAATATCGCCGAACCAAAGTATGACATGATGGTAAGCAGTCTGACTTATATCGCCCACAACTCACTTGTGTACTACTCGTGCACAACATCAATGCATAAAACCTAGGCTCGGATGCCACTGTTGGGGAACGTAGCAATTTCAAAAAAATTCCTACGCACACGCAAGATCATGGTGATGCATAGCAATGAGAGGGGAGAGTGTTGTCTATGTACCCTCGTAGACTGAAAGCGGAAGCGTTAGCACAATGCGGTTGATGTAGTCGTACGTCTTCACGGCCCGACCGATCAAGCACCGAAACTACGGCACCTCCGAGTTCTAGCACACGTTCAGCTCGATGACAATCCCCAGACTCCGATCCAGCATAATGTCGGGGAAGAGTTCCGTCAGCACGACGGTGTGGTGACGATCTTGATGTTCTACTGTCGCAGGGCTTCACCTAAGCACCACTACAATATTATCGAGGACTATGGTGGAGGGGGGCACCGCACACGGCTAAGAGATTAATGATCAACTGTTGTGTCTCTGGGGTGCCCCTGCCCCCTTATATAAAGGAGCAAGGGAGGGAGGCGGCCGGCCTAGGAGGAGGGCGCGCCAAGGGGGGAGTCCTACTCCCACCGGGAATAGGACTCCTCCTTCCCTTGTTGGAGTAGGAGAGAAGGAAAGAGGGGGAGAGGAACAAGGAAAAGTGGGCTGCACCCCTTGTCCAATTCGGACCAGAGGGGGGGCGCACGCCTCCTTCCTTTTGGCCTCTCTCCTCTATTCCCGTATGGCCCAATAAGGCCCATATACTCCTCGGCGAATTCCCGTAACTCTTCGGTACTCCGAAAAATATCCGAATCACTCGGAACCTTTCCGATGTCCGAGTATAGTCGTCCAATATATCGATCTTTACGTCTCGATCATTTCGAGACTCCTCGTCATGTCCCCAATCTCATCTGGGACTCCGAACTCCTTAGGTACATCAAAACTCATAAACTCATAATATAACTGTCATCGAAACCTTAAGTGTGCGGACCCTACAGGTTCGAGAACTATGTAGACATGACCGAGACATGTCTCCGGTCAATAACCAATAGCGGAACCTGGATGCTCATATTGGCTCCCACATATTCTACGAAGATCTTTATCGGTCAGACCGCATAACAACATACGTTGTTCCCTTTGTCATCGATATGTTACTTGCTCAAGATTCGATCGTCGGTATCTTAATACCTAGTTCAATCTCGTTACCGGCAAGTCTCTTTTACTCGTTCCGTAATACATCATCCCACAACTAACTTATTAGTTGCAATGCTTGCAAGTCTTAAGTGATGTGCATTACCGAGAGGGCCCAGAGATACCTCTCCGACAATCGGAGTGACAAATCCTAATCTCGAAATATGCCAACCCAACAAGTACCTTCAGAGACACCTGTAGAGCACCTTTATAATCACCCAGTTACGTTGTGACCTTTGGTAGCACACAAAGTGTTCCTCTGGTAAACGGGAGTTGCGTAATCTCATAGTCATAGGAATATGTATAAGTTATGAAGAAAGCAATAGCAACAAACTAAACTATCAAGTGCTAAGCTAATGGAATGGGTCAAGTCAATCACATCATTCTCCTAATGATGTGATCCCGTTAATCAAATGACAACTCATGTCTATGGCTAGCAAACATAACCATCTTCGATCAACGAGCTAGTCAAGTAGAGGCATACTAGTGACACTCTGTTTGTCTATGTATTCACACATGTATTATGTTTCCGGTTAATACAATTCTAGCATGAATAATAAACATTTATCATAAAATAAGGAAATAAATAATAACTTTATTATTGCCTCTAGGGCATATTTCCTTCAAGTAGCCACATAAAACTTGCAACAACAAAGTAGAGGACGTCTAACTTGTTTTTGCAGGGCATGTTGTGATGTGATATGGTCAAAACATGATGCTAAATTTTATTGTATGAGATGATCATGTTTTGTAACACAGTTATCGGCAACTGGCAGGAGCCATATGGTTGTCGCTTTTGTATGAAATGCAATCGCCATGTAATTGCTTTACTTTATCACTAAGCGGTAGCGATAGTCGTGGAGGCAATAGTTGGCATGACGACAACGATGCTTTGATGGAGATCAAGGTGTCAAGCCGGTGATGATGGTGATCATGACAGTGCTTTGGAGATGGAGATCACAAGCACAATATGATGATGGCCATATCATATCACTTATATTGATTGCATGTGATGTTTATCTTTTATGCATCTTATTTTTCTTAGATCGACGGTAGCATTATAAGATGATCTCTCACTAAATTTCAAGGTATAAGTGTTCTCCCTGTGTATGCACCATTGCGAAAGTTCGTCGTGCCGAGACACCCTGTGATGATCGGGTGTGATAAGCTCTACGTTCACATACAACGGGTGAGGGAGTCCTGGACTAAGGGGTCCTTGGATGTCCGGTCTGTTATCCATGGGCCGGACTGATGGGCTGTGAAGACATGAAGACCGATGACTATACCTGTGTCCGGATTGGGCTCTCCTTGGCGTGGAAGGCAAGCTTGGCGACCGACTATGAAGATTCCTTCTTATTTAACCGACTCTATGTAAACCCTAGATCCCCTGGTGTCTATATAAATCGGAGGGGTTAGTACGGAAAGGACAGATTCATTACCATAGTCATACAGGTTAGAATCCTTGGGTTTAGCCATTACAATCTCGTGGTAGATCAACTCTTGTAACACCCATATTCATCAATATCAATCAAGCAGGACGTAGGGTATTACCTCCATAGAGAGGGCCCGATCGTGGGTAAACATTGTGTCCCCTGTCTCTTGTACCATCGATCCTAGACGCATAGTTTGGGACCCCCTATCCGAGATCCGCCGGGTTTGACACTGACATTGGTGCTTTCATTGAGAGTTCCACTGTGCTGTCAACGAAAGGCTTGATGGCCCCTTCAATCGTCTATAGCAACGCTGTCCAAGGAGAAACCTTCCTCCCCGGACAAATTTTCATGTTCGGCGGTTTCGTACTGCAGGCCAACTCGCTCGGCCATCTGGAGCAGATCGATAGCTACGCCCCTGGCCACCAGTTCAGATTTGGAAGCTTGAACTACATCACGGATATCCGTGGAGACTTGATCTTCAATGGATTTGAAGCCGCATCGACCGTTCCCCCTTGCTCCGAGGAACATGACTTAAATCTGTCATCGGATCACATCAAGGAGATGGTCCCTGTTGCTGCAACGGCCTTAGAACCAGAGCAGATCGTGCCATCCGAAGCCACAAAGTCCGCGGTGTTGGAGCCGCACACGGACTCGTCACCCCGCGATATCTGCGTCAATGGAACTCCGGATTCCTCTCCAGCTATAAATTCCGGACCATATATGCTTGCGGACACCGAGCTAGATCGGTTATCGATCTTCGAATTTGGTGCCACAGACGTCTTTCAGCACTCACCTTTGGGCGATGTATTAAACTCTTTAAAGAACATGTCATTCACGGGAGAATCACAGCTGAACTATGTCCGGTTTGAACTAGGGGCTGACGATAGAGAATTTTGTTTCCCACCCGCCACCCACTTCATAGCCACTGTCGAGGACTTAACCGACATGCCCACTCCTGGCTCCACAGACATTGACGGTCCAGACGATGATGCAGATAAGGAGCAAGGCCAAGATCCGCCAGTCTTCAGACGCAAGACGGCCACCCCTTCACATGACGTGTACATGATTGATACACTTAAAAAGCCTTGCGGCAAAGACAAGGGAGATCCAGTTAAAACTCCTGAGTCACAGTCTAAGTTCCGGCGCCCCAAGTGACACCGCAGCAACAATGGCACTGGAGAAAATAGTACTCCGGACGGTGCCAAAAGCAATGAAGACCCTGTGGGAGCAACATTCGAGCAGGAGGAACAGGAAAACGGGTAAGCCAGCCCCGACGAACAGGCCCTGCCCAGCGACGGATCAGAGGATGACAACTACCTCCCGCTCTTCGAAGATGAGGAAAGCCACAACGACGAAGACTTCATCGTACCCGAAGAGCCCCTCGAACAGGAGCGCTTCAAGCACAGGCTGATAGCTATGGCAAGGAGCCTGAAAAAGAAGCAGCAGCAGCTTCAAGCTGACCAAGACCTACTCAATGACAGATGTACTGAAGTCCTGATTGCCGAAGAATACGGCCTCAGTGGCCCATCCAAAAGCTACCCAAAGCACATATCGCTCTACCAGTCCGATGACGGGGCGTTGGAGCCCATACCATCATCACACAACACGGCAGGTCGTCGGCAACTCTGTCCGGATAAAAAGGCAACTCAAGCCGAACACCAGACCGCCCCACCTCACCGTAAAGGCAAGAAGAACACATGCCACAATTACCTGGACAACCTGCAGAGGGACTGGGACAATAGAGCAGGAAGCGCAAGACCGATCTACGGATCACGAAAACATGCTTCGACACGCAACGACGGCTACCTATTTGGACGTGTCACACCTCGCCGCAACCAGGCCGAAAACCGCATTGGGACTCCTTCGGAGTTACGCCGCAGTGTGGCCCAACATAGAGGCGCCACACACCCGCTTTGCTTCACTGATGAAGTAATGGATCATGAATTCCCCGAAGGATTCAAACCCGTCAATATTGAATCATACGACGGGACATCCGATCCCGCAGTATGGATAGAAGATTTCATCCTCCACATCCATATGGCCCGTGGAGACGACCTCCAAGCCATTAAATACCTCCCACTAAAACTAAAAGGACCAGCTTGGTACTGGTTAAACAGCCTGCCTGAATATTCCATAGGCAGCTGGAAGGACTTGGAAGAGGCCTTCCTCGATAACTTCTGAGGAACACATGTCCGGCCACCGGATGCCGATGACCTAAGTCACATTGTCCAACAGCCCTGGCGAATCAGCCAGGGAGCTCTGGACCCAGTTCATAGTGAAAAAGAACCAAATCGTCTACTGTCCGGACGCGAAAGCCCTCGCGGCTTTCAGACACAGCGTCCGGACGAATGGCTTGCACGCCACCTTGGCCAAGAAGGACCTAAATCCACGACAACTCTCACTGCTCTGATGACTCGCTTTTGCGCAGGAGAAGATAGATGGCTTGCTCGTAGAAGCAATAGGGCCAGCAACCGGGGCACCTCCGAAATACGAGACGCCAACGGCAAGCCACGGGGAAGCAAAAACAACAGTCACAATGACAATGAAAGATCAAGCGACACATCGGTCAATGCCGGATTCAGCAACCCCAAGCCCGACCAGCGGAAGAAGCCATCCAAGGCGAATCGAGATGAACCATCTAACCAGGACATGATTTTGGACCGACCCTACCAGATTCACGGCCACCCCGATAAACCAGCTAATCATACCAACAGAAACTGATGGGTCTTTAAACAGGCCGGCAAGCTCAACGCCGAACATAGGGGAAGGAAGCCGCCAACCGACAGGGATGACGGAAAGGTTCACCAACAAAAAACCGGGGGTCTAAAGCAGTCTCCACCCGAGGATCAACTACCCCTAGAACGGAAATAGCAGCCCGGCTTCCGCCGCCCACTCCGTACACCTACAAAGTTTGTACCGCGCATACATCATTACACACTCAAGATATCATGGGCATCGGCGGAAGCACAATACGACAAACCTGCGAGCACTCCAGTAACTTTTTCTATATATAATTATTTATTTTCTTTTTATTTCCTCTTTTGATATCGTTTAAAAAATAGGTGACGAACAGTTTAAAAATCGGAAACTGGCTCTATCGGAGTTCAGATCCGTACACTCACCTAAAGAGGCTACGTCCATCAAGGATTCCCCACCAAGGACTGGTGGCACAGACGTGCGATAAGAGGTCCAAAATAACTTTTTGTAGACCGCACTCCCCATTTTTCGAGCCTGTACTATGCCTGTTCCTCCGCCTCCAACCCCGAGTATGTCAAATAGCCGGGTGGGATGGCTTTTATATAATCATAAGTAATCATTGGCATATCGCTCAGTTACCAGTAAACAATATCCGAACTAATCATCCGTATGGTTTTCTCGACAAATATGGCTCCTACCATTATTTCACAGAAATACCTTGGCCTAATCTGCTAGGGGCTCGGTGTGGGAACAAATGAGCTACGAGTAAAGTCCGAACAGCTCCATAGCATACTTCGGCGTCGCAAGTTTGGACTTATATGCATCAGCTCCGAATCATTGTCTTGGGTCAATAGTTGGGTTGCCTGGCTCCTATTCTTTCTACCCTATGTTCCACTCTATCGTCTAGGGTAGTAAAGGGAGAACTACTGCGATTGTGCTCTGGTCTAAACCGGACGAGCATCTCAGTAGAGAAAGCCGAAAACTGACTGTCATGATGCGGCGTGAGCTGGTCAACCACTTGACGACTTATTGGAATCTTTAGTGATTCTCCATGTCACACGAGGGATCTTTTTCAGGTCAAACATGTAAGGCACCATACGACACATACATACCAGGGGCTATGTCGTAGCCCCACCATAAAACTCCTATGGCTAAGTGAAAGTGTTAACGCCTTATAGTCCGATTGCCTGGTTCACCGCATTATCACCTCCTTCATGGACCAAGACGTTGGATAAAGAGTGATTAAATGCTTTTCCGAAAACCCCCGTACTTCCTACGAGGGGGCTGAAGCCAACGACTGGAAAACTTTCAGACTATATCAAAACGGCTGCACAGGAGGAATTCAAGCTTTCAAGCAAAAAACATAAATAGATTAACTATAAAATTGTCTTTTACAATTTTCACTCGAACATTATGTCTTTCGAGCACTGACCCTCTACAAAGCGAGCCGCCTATAGAACGTCCTCAAAATAATGTTCCGGTCCCGGACAGTCCTTGCCTTTGGGTGGACCCTTCGTCGCAACATCGATGGCTCTCATCTTCCCCCAGAACGTCTTGACTCGGGCGAAAGCCATCCGTGCACACTCAATGCACGTTGAGCGCTTCACAGCGTCGATACGCGGCACTGCGTCAACAAGCCTTTGCACTAAATCGAAATAGTTGTTCGGAACAGGCTCGGTTGGCCACAGTCGGACTATGATGTCCTTCATGGCAGCGCCTGACATCCTATGAAGTTCGGTCCATTGGGACATCTGTTCATTAAGCAACAAGGGGCGCTTTGACGCGCCAAACTGCGACCAAAAAATCTTCTCTGTTGCATATCCATCACGCGCTTGGTAATACTACGCCGCATCGGCAGAACTCTTCGGCAAGTCCAAGAACTCGTCCGAAGAACTCCATACTTGGTTGAGCTGCACATAGTTTGGGTCGCTGAACTTAGTTTGTAGCAGAAAGGGCTTTCCAGCCGCAATCTCCCTCGTCTGTCGAACCTCCTTGTGGGCCGCTCTGCATTCTGACCGCACTCCTCTTGCCTCTTGCAAGGCCTTCTCCAGATCAGCTGTTAAGGCTTCACTCTCCTTCTCCAGAAATTCACAGCGGCTGGTAGCATTCTCCAACTCGAGCGTCATCATGGATATCTTCTCCTCATCTTGGCGCCGTACAGCTCGTTCGGCTTCTAGTTTAGCCGATTCCTTTTCGGCAGCAGCATTGCTACGCCTGTCCTGCTCCTTGGCCCGGGCCAGCTCCGCTCGAAGAACTTCAATAGCGGCAGCACCATCTGCAGCCAAATTTCAGCATCACGCTTATACCACAAAAATGTATGAGGGTTTCCCCGAATACATATGTTGCGACTCGTCAAGACGCATATTGATTAAAGCAATATCATCCCCTGCCACATCAAGCTTTCGCTGCAAATTGGCAATCTCCATAGTCCAGGAAGTGGCCAAAGGGAAGGCAGCCTGTGTTCAAGGTTTATCAGGTTAGTCCTCGAACGATCCTTTTTTGATCCTCTGTTTTGCTTCCCAGTGGAAGCCAACCCGAGTATCAGGGGCTACTACCTATACACAGGCGTATCTTCGCAAATGAAACATTGCTGGGAACATTATGTTACAAACCTCGAAGCCCTTCAGTAGGATCATGAAGGCTTCATTTAATCCGTTCTTCACGGACGAAATCATCTCAATCACTGTACCCATCAAGGTACGCTGTTCCCCTGAGACATATGCTTTTCGCAACATGTCTTGCAATATATCCGGAGTCTCCGGGCTTCCGGAAACTGCTCCAACAACACGATCATCCTTTGAAGGAATCTGCTCGCCCGTCTCCAAAATCGTTGTCGGCTGTGAACCGAATAGTTCAAGGCCCTTTTTACCATCAGCCCCGGAATCCCGAATGGTCGGAGGCCCACCTTGGGGTACCGCCTCTTCTGTCCCCTGGTCTAAAGGGACCCTCCGCGATGACACTTCAGAGTCATCCGCCTTGTTGGGCGATGAGGTTGGAGGAGGCATCTCGCTCTGCATCATCTCTGGAAGGAGACTCCCCAAAGAAGAGGATCGCCCAAAAAAACTCTATGTCGCCGTTAAAAATGGATGAATCCATTACGGTAACAACAACAGAACATGACGCTATCAAGGTACTCCAGATTTTCTTACGGTTTGGCCGAGGGTTTGTCCCCTTGTTGGAGCTGCTCAACGGCGTCACCTTCCAAACCCAAGCCGGTCAACGGTGGCATCTTGCCCTTCTTGGAAGTCCGCCCCTCCCCATCTTTGGAGGCGGCCCTTTTCCTCTTGTTTGGAGAAGGAACACTGGGTCCTTCCCCGCCTTCGTCTTTGGGCGAGGAAAGGTCGATTTCTCCGGACTCAGTGTCCGACTTACCTGCAGAAACAAGGTCATCTTGGGTCTTCTCGCCCTCCCCTGCTGATGCCTGGTACGACGCCGAGGCCAGGATCCTTGTTAACACAGGAGTAGCTGAGTCTTCGGGAAGGGGAGCCGGACACCTAATCAATTCCAGCTTCTTTATACAGCCCTGAAAAAGGATGATACCATTGGTTTCTTGCCACTGGATATCTGACTGTAAGGTATCCGGTAAACATGTACTTACCGGGGTGTCCGGATGGTTGCAGTCTAGGCCGACATCTCTGGCGGTGTCCGGCCATGGCCTTCGTTTTCCGAAGACTAATCTCCACATTCCTTCGTGCGTTGCGCTGAAGAAGTTCTGAAGAGTCCGCGGCCCTTCTGGATTGAACTCCCATAGGCGGAGAGGCCGTCGCTGGCACGGCAGGGTCCGGTGAACTAGCATTATATGAACGACGCTGGCTATATCGATGTCCCTCTCAATGAGGCTCCGATGCGACTTTGCAGAGTTTGCACATCATTCGTTGATCCCCAATCTAGCCCCTTATTAATCCATGATGCAAGTTGAGTTGGAGGGCTGGGTCAAAATACGGGCGCAGTCTCCCACTTGGAGCTACGGGGCTCGGTGATATAGAACCACCCCTGCTGCCACAGATCGGAAGATTTGGCGAAGGATCCTTTCAGCCAAACGGCGCTAGCAAGCTTGCTCACTGCAGCGCCGCCACACTCGGCCTGCTCCCCCTCTACCACTTGTGGCTTCACATCAAAGGTCTTGAGCCACAAGCCGAAGTGCGGAGGAGTTCAGCGGAGGGCTTCACACATGACGATAAATGTCGAGATAAGAAGAATAGAATCCGGGGCCAAATCGTGGAAGTCTAGCTCGTAATAATACATGAGCCCACGGACGAAGGGGTTAAGTGCAAACCCCAACCCACGGAGGAAGTAGGACACGAACACGACCCTCTCGCTGGATCTGGGGGTGGGAATGACATGCCCCTCGGCGGGAAGCCGATGATGGATTTCAGCGGTCAGGTACCACACTGTCCGAAGCTTTGCAATGTCTTCCTCCGCGACAGAAGAGGCTACCCACCGGCCTTGACGGTTAGATCCGGACATGATTGGGGCTGGTGGGGACTGAGGCCCGGGAGTTGGAGCTCGGGGTAGCAGGAGTTGAGGAAGAAGCAAGCATGGAATAAAAAGATGGGTCGGTACCCCTATATAAAGGCTGCAAATATCAAACGTCCCCTCTCGGGCGTCAAAAACTTGCTGGTTTCCAAGGAGTTGTACCCAAGCGACGGTTGGGTTACCCACGTTCGGGTCGACAGGAATCCCTTAAAAAGGGAGGCACGATCTCCGTTTGGATAAAATACGCCAATAATGCAACGTCCTGGGACATGGGGCGACGGGCCAGCTAAAACGGTTCACAGGCAAAGGCCGAGCAGGTGTGGTGTCATATTACCAAAAAGTGGTCGGTGGACTGAACCCATGAAATACTATATCCTCTACGGTTGTGCATACAAGTCCGGATACAATCATTACATCTGAAGATCAACTGGGAGTTCGGAAGAGGGAACCCACCTTGCAATGCCGAAGATAATCTGCGCACCGAACTCCTTGTCAGTGAAGCCAGGTTCAGGGGCTACTAAGGGAGTCATGGACTAAGGGGTCCTCGAACGTACGACCTGTTATCCATGGGCCGGACTGATGAGCTATGAAGACATGAAGACCGAAGACTATACCTGTTTCCGGATTGGACTCTCCTTGGCGTGGAAGGCAAGCTTGGCGATCGACTATGAAGATTTCTTCTTATGTAACCGACTCTATGTAAACCCTAGATCCCCCCGATGTCTATATAAACCAGAGGGGTTAGTACGGAAAGGACACATTCATTACCATAGTCATACAAGTTAGACTCCTAGTGTTTAGCCATTATGATCTCGTGGTAGATCAACTCTTGTAACACCCTTATTCATCAATATCAATCAAGCATGACATAGGGTATTACCTCCATAGAGAGGGCCCGAACCCGGGTAAACATTGTGTCCCCTGTCTCCTGCTACCATTGATCCTAGACGCACAGTTCGGGACCCCCTACCCAAAATCCACCGGTTTTGACACCGACAACGGGTGCAAGCCAGTTTTTGCACACGCAGAATACTCGGGTTAAACTTGACGAGCCTAAAATATGCAGATATGGCCTCGGAACACTGAGACCGAAAGGTCGAGCGTGAATCATATAGTAGATATGATCAACATAGTGATGTTCACCATTGAAAACTGCTCCATCTCACGTGATGATCGGACATGGTTTAGTTGATATGGATCACATGATCACTTAGATGATTAGAGGGATATCTGTCTAAGTGGGATTTATTAAGTAATATGATTAATTGAACTTAAATTTATCATGAACTTAGTACCTGATAGTATTGTGCATGTCTACGTTGTAGTAGATAGATGGCCCGTGCTGTTGTTCCGTTGAATTTTAATGCGTTCCTTCAGAAAGCAAAGTTGAAAGATGATGGTAACAATTACACGGACTGGGTCCGTAACTTGAGAATTATCCTCATTGCTGCATAGAAGAATTACGTCCTGGAAGCACCGCTAGGTGCCAAACCCGCTGCAGGAGCAACGCCAGATGTTATGAACGTCTGGCAGAGCAAAGTTGATGACTACTCGATAGTTAAGTGTGACATGCTTTACGGCTTAGAACCGAGACTTCAACGATGTTTTGAACGTAATGGAGCATATGAGATGTTCCAGGAGTTGAAGTTAATATTTCAAGCAAATGCCCGGATTGAGAGATATGAAGTCTCCGATAAGTTCTACAGCTACAGGATGGAGGAGAATAGTTCTGTCAGTGAACATATACTCAAAATGTTTGGGTACCACAACCACTTGACTCAACTGGGTGTTAATCTTCCTGATGATAGTGTCATTGACAGAGTTCTTCAATCACTGCCACCAAGCTATAAGAGCTTCATGATGAACTATAATATGCAAGGGATGGATAAGACGATTCCCGAGCTCTTCGCAATGCTAAAGGCTGCGGAGGTAGAAATCAAAAAGGAGCATCAAGTGTTGATGGTCAACAAGACCACCAGTTTCAAGAAAAAAGAGTAAAGGGAAGAAGGGGAACTTGAAGAAGAACGGCAAGCAAGTTGCTGCTCAAGTGAAGAAGCCCATGTCTGGACCGAAACCTGAGACTGAGTGCTTCTACTGCAAAGGGACTGGTCACTGGAAGCGGAACTGCCCCAAGTATTTGGTGGATAAGAAGGATGGCAAGGTGAACAAAGGTATATGTGATATACATGTTATTGATGTGTACCTTACTAATGCTGGCAGTAGCACCTGGGTATTTGATACTGGTTCTGTTGCTAATATTTGCAACTCGAAACATGGGCTACGGATTAAGCGAAGATTGGTTAAGGACGAGGTAACGATGCGCGTGGGAAATGGTTCCAAAGTCGATGTGATCGCGGTCGGCATGCTACCTCTACATCTACCTTCAGGATTAGTTTTAGACCTAATTAATTGTTATTTGGTGCCAGCGTTGAGCATGAACATTATATTTGGATCTTTTTTGATGCGAGACGGTTATTCATTTAAATCTGAGAATAATGGTTGTTCTATTTATATGAGTAATATCTTTTATGGTCATGCACCCTTGAAGAGTGGTCTATTCTTGATGAATCTCGATGGTAGTGATACACATATTCATAATATTGAAGCTAAAAGATGCAGAGTTGATAATGATAGTGGAACTTATTTGTGGCACTGCCATTTAGGTCATATTGGTGTAAAGCGCATGAAGAAACTCCATTCTGATGGACTTTTGGAATCACTTGATTATGAATCACTTGGTACTTGCGAACCATGCCTCATGGGCAAGATGACTAAAACAATGTTCTACGGAACTATGGAGCAAGCTACAGATTTGTTGGAAATCATACATACTGATGTATGTGGTCCGATGAATATTGAGGCTCGCGGCGGGTATCGTTATTTTCTCACCTTCACAGATGATTTGAGCAGATATGGGTATATCTACTTGATGAAACATAAGTCTGAAACATTTGAAAACTTCAAAGAATTTCAGAGTGAAGTGGAAAATCATCGTAACAAGAAAATAAAGTTTCTACGATCTGATCGTGGAGGAGAATATTTGAGCTACGAGTTTGGTCTTCATTTGAAACAATGCGGGATAGTTTCACAACTCACGCCACCCGGAACACCACAGCGTAATGGTATGTCCGAACGTCGTAATCGTACTTTACTAGATATGGTGTGATGTATGATGTCTCTTACTGATTTACCGCTATCGTTTTGGGGTTATGCTTTAGAGACAGCGACATTCACGTTAAATAGGGCACCATCTAAATCCGTTGAGACGATGCCTGATGAACTGTGCTTTGGCAAGAAACCAAAGTTGTCGTTTCTTAAAGTTTGGGGCTGCGATGCTTATGTGAAAAAGCTTCAACCTGATAAGCTCGAACCCAAATCAGAGAAATGTGTCTTCATAGGATACCCAAAGGAGACTGTTGGGTACACCTTCTATCATAGATCTGAAGGCAAGACATTCATTGCTAAGATGAATCCTTTCTAGAGAAGGAGTTTCTCTCGAAAGAAGTGAGTGGGAGAAATTATAACTTTATAAGGTAACTGTACCTGCTCCCTTATTGGAAAGTAGTTCATCACAAAATCTGTTCCTGTGACTCCTACACCAATTAGTGAGGAAGCTAATGATGAAGATCATGTAACTTCAGATCAAGTTACTACGGAACCTCGTAGGTCAACCAGAGTAAGATCTGCACCAGAGTGGTACGATAATCCTGTTCTGGAAGTCATGTTACTTGACCATGACGAACCTACAAACTATGAGGAAGCGATGATGAGCCCAAATTCCGCAAAATGGCTTGAGGCATGAAATCTGAGATGGGATCCATGTATGAGAACAAAGTGTGGACTTTGGTTGACTTGCCCGATGATCGGAAAGCCATCAAGAATAAATGGATCTTCAAGAAGAAGACTGACGCTGACGGTAATGTTATTGTCTACAAAGCTCGTCTTGTTGCAAAAGGTTTTCGACAAGTTCAAGGAGTTGACTACGATGAGACATTCTCACCCATAGCGATGCTTAAGTCCGTCCGAATCATGTTAGCAATTGCCGCATTTTATGATTATGAAATTTGGCAAATGGATGTAAAGACTGCATTCCTGAATCAATTTCTGGAAGAAGAATTGTATATGATGCAACCTGAAGGTTTTTTCGATCCAAAGGGAGCTAACAAAGTGTGCAAGCTCCAGCGATCCATCTATGGACTGGTGCAAGCATCTCGGAGTTGGAATAAACATTTTGATAGTGTGATCAAAGCATATGGTTTTATATAGACTTTTGGAGAAGCCTATATTTACAAGAAAGTGAGTGGGAGCTCTGTAGCATTTCTAATATTATATGTGGATGACATATTGTTGATTGAAAATGATATAGAATTTCTGGATAACATAAAGGGATACTTGAATAAGAGTTTTTCAATGAAAGACCTCGGTGAAGCTGCTTATATATTGGGCATCAAGATCTATAGAGATAGATCAAGACTCTTAATTGGAATTTCACAAAGCACATACCTTGATAAAGTTTTGAAGAAGTTCAAAATGGATCAAGCAAAGAAAGGGTTCTTGCCTGTGTTACAAGGTGTGAAGTTGAGTCAGACTCAATGCCCGGCCATTGCCGAAGATACAGAGAAAATGAAAGATGTTCCCTATGCTTCAGCCATAGGCTCTATCATTTATGCAATATTGTGTACCAGACCTGATGTGTGCCTTGCTATTAGCTTAGCAGGGAGGTACCAAAGTAATCCAGTAGTGGATCACTGGACAGCAGTCAAGAACATCCTGAAATACCTGGAAAGGACTAAGGGTATGTTTCTCGTTTATGGAGGTGACAAAGAGCTCGTCATAATTGGTTACGTCGATGCAAGCTTTGACACTGATCCGGATGACTCTAAGTCACAAACCGGATACGTATTTTTATTGAACGATGGAGCTGTTAGTTGGTGCAGTTCTAAACAAAGCGTTGTGGCGGGATCTACGTGTGAAGCGGAGTACATAGCTGCTTCGGAAGCCGCAAATGAAGGAGTCTGGATGAAGGAGTACATATCCGATCTAGGTGTCATACCTAGTGCACCGGGTCCAATGAAAATCTTTTGTGACAATACTGGTGCAATTGCCTTGGCAAAGGAATCCATATTTCACAAAAAAACCAAGCACATCAAGAGACGCTTCAATTCCATCTACGATCAAGTCAAGGAGGGAGACATAGAGATTTGCAAGATACGTACGGATCTGAATGTTGCAGACCCGTTGACTAAGCCTCTCTCACGAGCAAAACATGATCAGCACCAAGACTCCATGGGTGTTAGAATCATTACTGTGTAACCTAGATTATTGACTCTAGTGCAAGTGGGAGACTGAGGGAAATATGCCCTAGAGGCAATAATAAAGTTGTTACTTATATTTACTTATATCATGATTAATGTTTATTATTCATGCTAGAATTGTATTAACCGGAAACTTAGTACATGTGTGAATATATAGACAAACAGAGTGTCACTAGTTTGCCTCTACTTGACTAGCTCATTGAATCAATGATGGTTATGTTTTATTACCATAGACATGAGTTGTCATTTGATTAACGGGATCACATCATCAGAGAATGATGTGATTGACTTGACCCATCCGTTAGCTTAGCACGATGATCGTTTAGTTTGTTGCTATTGCTTTCTTCATGACTTATACATGTTCCTATGACTATGAGATTATGCAACTCCCGAGTACCAGAGGAACACTTTGTGTGCTACCAAACGTCACAACGTAACTAGGTGATTATAAAGGTGCTCTACAGGTGTCTCCGATGGTGCTTGTTGAGTTGGCATAGATCAAGATTAGGATTTGTCACTCCGATTGTCGGAGAGGTATGTCTGGGCCCTCTCGGTAATGCACATCAGTATAAGCCTTGCAAGCATTGTGACTAATGAGTTATTTGCGGGATGATGTATTACGAAACGAGTAAAGAGACTTACCGGTAACGAGATTGAAGTAGGTATTGAGATACCGATGATCGAATCTCGGGCAAGTAACATACCGATGACAAAGGGAACAACGTATGCTGTTATGCGGTTTGACCGATAAAGATCTTCGTAGAATATGTAGAAACCAATATGAGCATCTAGGTTCTGCTATTGGTTATTGACCAGAGACGAGTCTCGGTCATGTCTACATAGTTCTCGAACCCGTAGGGTCCGCACGCTTAAAGTTCGGTGATAATCAGTATTACGAGTTGATATGTTTTGATGTACCGAAGGTAGTTCGGAGTACCGGATATGATCACGGACATGACGAGGAGTCTCGAAATGGTCGAGACGTAAAGATTGATATATTGGATGGCTATATTCAGACATCGGAAGTGTTCCGGATGATTTCGGAGAAAACCAGAGTGCCGGAGGGGTTACCGGAACCCCCCGGGGAAGTATTGGGCCTTACTAGGCGCGAGGGAAGAGAGAGGGCTACAGCCCAGGAGGTGGCGTGCCCCTCCCATGGGGACTCCAAATTGGACTAGGGGAGGGGGGCGCGGCCCCTCTTTCCCTCTCCCTGTCCCTCTCTTTCCTCCCCCCTTCCCTCTTCCTAGTTGGACTAGGAAAGGATGAATCCTCTTCCTAGTAGGAAGAGGATTCCTCCTCACCTTGGGGCGCACCAAGGCTGGCCGGCCTCCCCCTTGCTCCTTTATATACGGGGGTGGGGGGCATCCAAAGACACACAAGTTGATTGTTCCAAGCCGTGCGCGGTGCCCCCCTCCACCATAATCCACCTTGATCATATCGTAGCGGTGCTTAGGTGAAGCCCTGCATCGGTAGCAACATCATCATCGTCATCACGCCGTCGTGCTGACCGAACTCTCCCGTGAAGCTCTGCAAGATCGGAGTTCCTGGGACGTCATCGAGCTGAACATGTGCTGAACTCGGAGGTGTCGTACGTTCAGTACTTGGATCGGTCGGATCGTCAAGATGTATGACTACATCTTCTCATAACGCTTCCGCTTACGGTCTATGAGGGTACGTGGACGATACTCTCCCCTCTCGTTGCTATGCATCACCATGATCTTGTGTGTGCGTAGGAAAATTTTGAAATTACTACGTTTCCCAACAAATTTATCATGGATTCACTACAAAAAAAGACACATCCGTGACATTTTGGGCCGAACAATTTTTTTCTGTCATACTTATGACACTTCTATGACGATAATTGTGACAAAACCCGGTATCATCATAGATGTGGTGGGATCCTACATCTATGACAAAAAATCATGACAGAAAATGAGCTTTTTGTCTTGGGCGGGCTGGAGGCGCAACTGCATGACATTCTTTGGGCCGTCCATGACAGAAAAAACCATGGTAGAATAAAGGGCGAGGAAAATATCTGGGTGTTCCCGGTTATGGTCGGTAGTCGGGGCCGAGCGATGCGCATTTCTCTCGTAAACGCACGCGCGTGGGTGCAAGGCGTTGGGCTCTAACTGAACCCGAGTGAGGCGTTCGCCTACAGAACCCGAGCGGTTGCACTGCAAGCTACGCGTTACTAAACCCGAGCGATCGATCAATGGCTGTTAACTGAACCCAATCGAGCGATTCCTTGGCTACTACTGCTAACTGAACTCGATCAATGCTGCCTCTGGATGAACAATGGGCGTTGCTGGGGGGGTGGATGAACAGGACCTCGTGGTGTTGCCTCTGGATGAACATGACCCTGATCGATAGAGCCGGTTGGGGCTAGATGAACAGGACGACCCCGTGGAGGGCTGGATGAACAATAGATGGTGGAGGGCTGGATGAACAGTAGTGTAAAACCCTCGATGCGACTATAGCTCCCACGTGTCGAGGCACGACTTAGAGACATAATCGCATTGAAGGCATATGTCGCAAGTTAGGCAATCTTCACAACATCCCATGTAATATGAATAATAAAGGGGAGAACATAGTTGGCTTACACTCGCCACGTCACATCAGAGTACATAAATAACATACATCATCCAAACACTCATGGCCCGACTACGGCGCCAAAATAGAAGAAAACCCAACATGCGACAACGGTCCCAGTCAAACCCCAACTAGGCACCACTACTGATCATCGGGAAAGGAAACGTAGTATCGCTGAGAGTCCTCGTCGAACTCCCACTTGAGCTCGTACTCGTCACCCGGAGCGGAATCACCTGGACCTGCATCTGGAGTTATAGTATCTATGAGCCACAGGGACTCAGCAATCTCGCACCCTCGCGATCAAGACTATTTAAGCTTATAGGAAGGGTAAGGCAATATATATGTGGAGCTGCAGCAAGCGACTAGCATATATGGTGGCTATCTTATTCGCAAAAGAGAGCGAGAAGAGGAGGCAAAGCACGAGCGAGAAACTAGAGAACAACCTGCGCAAACATTACTCCAACACCGTGTCCACTTCCCGAACTCCACCGAGAAGAGGCCATCACGGTAACACACTCAGTTGATTCATTTTAAATAATTTAGGTTCAAGTTATCTACAACTCATTGATGTTGGGAAGTGGGTATTTGTTCTTGGTGGTCTTCTTGTTCACTGGACGGTAATCAACACAAAGTCGGTCCGTTCCATCCTTCTTCTTCACAAAAAGAACACCACAACCCCACGAAGAAGAACTAGGCCGGATAAGACCCATTATTTCTTGCTCATCGAGTTGCTTCTTCAGCTCCTTCAACTCTTCAGGTCCGAGCTTGTAAGGATTTGCACACAGGTTCCATGTCAGGCTCAAGTTCAATAATGAATTCAACTGGCCGGTGCGGAGGCATTCCTGGGAGCTCTTCTGGAAAGACGTCTTGATATTCGCAAATGACTGGAATTTGCGAAATAGCGTCCAATTCACCCATCTCATTGAGAGAAAACAGACGGATGGAATTATCCCGAGCGGCAAAGACAATTACATTCTCAGACGAATGAGTCAATTGAATCTGCCTGGCTGCACAATCAAGCTGAGCCTTGTGCTTAGAAAGCCAATCCATTCCGAGAATAAGATCAATATCCGAGTTACCAAGAACCACCAGAGAAGAGAGAAACTTGTAATCGCCCAACGTGATAGAGACATCGGGAGCGACCAAACTAGAAGTCAAAAGCTTGCCGGGAGAAACAACTTGCATGACTTTGGGCATAATCTCGGTGTCAACATTGTGCTTCGATGCAAAAGGGCATGACAAAAAGGAATGCGATGCACCAGTGTCAAAAAGAACTTTTGCAGGAACATCGTTAACAGGAAGGTTAGCCATGATCACATCTGACGAGTCCTCTGCCTAAGCTGCATTCATCAAATTGACCTTGGCATGCTTGGGGTTATGCTTGACCATAGCTGTACTTGCCGATCTGACAGGAGGAGGAGAAAGACGCCTTTGGTTGAAACACTTGTTGGCATAGTGACCCTTCTGTTGGCACTTGTTGCACGTGACCTCTGAAAGCGGACGGTGATAAGGAGCACTCGATCTTGGAGCTTGAGACGAAGTCTTGTTCTGAAAGCTAGGGTTGGGTGGGTGGGAAGAACCACTGCCACCTTTGCTCTTCTGCTGATACGGTTGACGGAACGGAGGAGGAGGAAGCCAAAACTTCTGCTGCTTGGCCACTTGAGTAGAGGAAGAAGGAGTAACATCCCTGACTCACTTCCTAGAAGCATCACACCTCAACTGAGCAGCCTTTTGCTTCAGTGCCATGTTGTAGAACTCATCGTACCTCAAGGGCTCGAAAAGAACAAGAGCGAGCTGAGTATCTTCTCTGAGACCACCCCTGAACTGATATATCATGCTGTTCTCATCAGGCACGTCCTGCTTGGCAAAGCGGTCAAGCTTTTGGAACAATTTGTTGTAGTCATAGACAGACAAAGAGCCTTGCTTCAGATTGCGGAATTCCTCACGCTTGGCGGAATATGATGAGCTCGGAAATCTCGACGGAAATCATCCCAAGTGACAACACGTCCACCTCTGGAATCCTTGTACTGCTGGAACCATTCTGCAGCTTGATCTTTGAGTTGGAAGGAAGCGAACTTGACAAAGTCTTCAGGCCTGACGTTACTGCACTCGAAATGCTTACACAGATCCACAAGCCAATCGTCAGCATCGGTTGCCTCAACACAATTGCTGAAAGTCTTTGGCCCGTTAGCAAGGAACTGGTTGAGTGTAGCAAAGTGACTCTGATTGCTGCCTTGATTCCCTTGACTGCCTTGATTGCGCTCTTGAAGAATTTGCATGATCAGCTGTGTGTTTGCATTGGTTGCGGCCATCACAGCTTGCCATGCCTCTAGAGGAGGTGGAGGCGGTGGAGGATTAGGATTCAGAGTCGTGCGCGTTGGAGGAGCCATCCTGAAGAGGTTGACCACCATTAGCACATTGACAGATAAATATTGAAGCTAAATCCAACGGAATGAAAATTGCAACATATAGTCTTCAGATCCGAACAAAATGAACGAATGCATTCCTCTTGAAGTGGTCACATATCCCTAAATTGAGAAGCCACGTAGAATTAAGGTAGAGAAATAAGTCAAGAAGGTACGAATCAAGAACGAATAATCGGTAAGAAATCCCAATCTCAAACCAATATCCGTGGAAGAAGAACTAGAGCTACTAGAATTCCCACCTATGAAACTCCCAAACCATTCCGGTTATGCAATCAGGTGTTGGGGATACAGGGGAAGCATAATATCTCACCCAAACTAGCAAATCCTTCATCCAGCTGTATCCTTCCTTCAACACATAACCAAGAATCCTTCGGAAACCATCTACCTCAACCTTCGAAAAGCATCCGTTATACAAGTTATGGCGATACTCCCGAACTCCCGCCCCAGTACTGGGTGGCGTCGAGGTTATCTCACCAACGAACTGCATAAAAGAGATTTTCGATGTCGGCGAACATATCTCAAGTATTCCAGAATTGCAACGATAAAATTATGATGACAACACCTCAGAGCCCAACTCCCCGGGACACTTCCACTAAACCCCTGACAGGAGGCACCAAGACAATGTTCTCATCATAAGCCATCGGAACGATTCCAAGATACTCGCGTGATCCTAAAAAAAATTTAGTGAAATTTGAGAAGATAAGAGTTAAAACTCTACGTCAGGAAGCCTTACCAGAGCGATGAGGAGACTGGTAAGTAAAAAGAATTCCTAAACTCTCCGATATATAATTCCTAATTGACTCAAAACATTTTTCTAGACACAACTCAGCCGCTAAAAACGATCAAGCAATGGGGATCCTAAGGTCGGGGAAGGCTCTGATTACCAACTTGTAACACCCTCGATGCGACTATAGCTCCCACGTGTCGAGGCATGACTTAGAGACATAATCGCATTGAAGGCATATGTCGCAAGTTAGGCAATCTTCACAACATCCCATGTAATATGAATAATAAAGGGGAGAACATAGTTGGCTTACACTCGCCATGTCACATCAGAGTACATAAATAACATACATCATCCAAACACTCATGGCCCGACTACGGCGCCAAAATAGAAGAAAACCGAACATGCGACAACGGTCCCAATCAAACTCCAACTAGGCACCACTACTGATCATCGGGAAAGGAAACGTAGTATCGCTGAGAGTCCTCGTCGAACTCCCACTTGAGCTCGTACTCGTCACCTGGAGCGGAATCACCTGGACCTGCATCTGGAGTTATAGTATATGTGAGCCACAGGGACTCAGCAATCTCGCACCCTCGCGATCAAGACAATTTAAGCTTATAGGAAGGGTAAGGCAATATATATGTGGAGCTGCAGCAAGCGACTAGCATATATGGTGGCTATCTTATTCGCAAAAGAGAGCGAGAAGAGGAGGCAAAGCACGAGCGAGAAACTAGAGAACAACCTACGCAAACATTACTCCAACACCGTGTCCACTTCCCGGACTCCGCCGAGAAGAGGCCATCATGGTAACACACTCAGTTGATTCATTTTAAATAATTTAGGTTCAAGTTATCTACAACCGAACATTAAAAATTCCCATCTGCCCATAACCGCGGGCATGGCTTTCGAAAGTTCAATCCCTGCAGGGGAGTCCCAACTTAGCCCATGACAAGCTCTCACGGTCAACGAAGGAATAGACCTCCTCCCAAGATGTTCCGATCAGACTCGGTATCTCGGTAACTCAAGACACTTCGACAGGTTAAAACAAGACCAGCAACACCGCCTGAATGTGCCGACAAATCCCGATAGGAGCTGCACATATCTCTTTCTCGGGACACACTCAGATGAGACATCCTACGAGTAAAACCAACCCTCAAGTTGCCCCGAGGTGGCCCCACAGTCTACTCGGTCAGACCAACACTCAGAGGAGCACTGGCCCGGGTGGGTTAAAATAAGATGACCCTCAGGCTCCGGTAAACCAAGGGAAAAGAGGCTAGGTGGCAAATGGTAAAACTAATGTTGGGCATTGCTGGAAAAGCTTTAATCAAGGCGAACTATCAAGGGGTTCCCATTATAACCCAACCGCGTAAGGAACGCAAAATCCGGGAACATAACACCGATATGACGGAAACTAGGGCGGCAAGAGTGGAACAAAACACTAGGCGAGAGGCCGAGCCTTCCACCCTTTACCAAGTATATAGATGCATTAAGATAACATAGCAATATAATGATATCCCAACAAGTAAATAAAAGGGTTCCAACAAGGATCGGCCTCCAATCTTCACCTGCAACTAGCAACGCTATAAGAGGGGCTGAGCAAAGCGGTAACATAGCCAATCAACGGTTTGCTAGGACATGGTGGGTTAGAGTTTCAACATGGCACTTGGGAGGCTGACAAGCAAAAGGTAGGCATCGTAGCATTGGCATAGCAAAGAGCGAGCAAACTAGCATAGCAAAGATAGTAGTGATTTCGACGGTATGATCATCTTGCCTGCACAGTTGTCAGAGTTGACTGGATCCTCACAAGCAAACTCAACGGGCTCCTCGGTAGCAAACTCGTCTCCCGGCTCTACCCAAACAAGACAAACAAGCAACAAAGACAAAATCAACCACTTGCAAGACCAAGCAAAATGATGCAATGATGATATGCTATGCGGGATGCGATGCGGGATGCAAAATGCAAGATATGACAGGGAATGCATGAAACTGGCCTCAACTTGGAATTCCAAGGGTGCCACTGGAAAGATGAGATGAAATCGCTTGAAAACGATATAAAGAACGCCGGAATCGGAGTTACAGTTTGGAAATGGCAAGCGATTCAAAAATTGACACCGGCCTGCGATTTACAGCAAGTAGGCATCTAAATGCAATGAGATGAACATGCTACAGCCACCAAACATGATAACAAAATACATGGAAGGGATGCACACAAGATGCTTAACAAAAGACTAGCACTGAGCCACGACCAATTCATCCACTAGGAGGTTCAAACAAGCATGGCAAAAACGCAAATGCAAAACAGATTTCAGACTTTGTGAAATTAACACTTGTCTGGAATTTCATATCACGAAGCCCTCTTCGGAGCAGCAAAACAACATGATACATGACCTGATTAAGACAAGTAAGAACATGGCATGGAGCTACTCAACAAGCTTAACAAAAGACCCAAAGTGACCTGGGGCCAAAAGGGTTCACAAAAATATACTAACGGGCACACGAACATAGCTAAAACACAATCATTTTTCAGACTTGGTGAAAACTGAAAGATGCTGAAATATAACTCACGAAGGCATGTAAACGAGCTCGATGCACTTACTACGGTGCAAGTCATGGCAAGGCAAGCATACATCCTTTGAGAAGGCACAAAATACAAGCTAGACCTGGCAAGAACAATGGCATAGCATGCACGGATCAACTACAATAGCATCGGCAAAATCGCAAACGAGTTGATGATCTGCCCAGATTCACAACGAAGCAAAATTAGAGCTCGATTGACTCAAGCTAGTGTGCTCCATAATTGCAAACAAATACATGGATGGATAGAGCATAACATGATTAACAAAACTCCTTTGCTGATCATCCTCAAAAGAGGCACGGATCACTAGGAAACAAGCTGAACATATGGCATCTTGAACTAAATAATCCCAGACTTAGTGAAAACTACTAAGTCCCTGAAAACAGATTTACCGGGTGCCTCACTTTGCAAGCTTGCACAAGTCACCACACACATCCTAAAAATGCATGAGTTGCACCTCTGGAAAGAAGACAAAATGCTTAACAAAACACATGAAGGACTCACAGGCATAGCATGCACACAATAATCATGGCAAAAATGAAAAAAGACTAAGATGAACTAGCAGATCTGACAAATATCTCACGAAGCCTCCTTCTAACAGCATTTTAGGAGTCTAGATTAACTCAAATGAAAATTATGCAATGGAATGAAATGATGTACTCGTCGAGATGAACATTTTGATATGCTATATGCCCAAATCGGAGCTACGGATGCAAAGATATGGCCAGTCAAAGTATGCACAAAAATTAGGGTTCGGAGGGGAAAAGTCAACCCCGATTCAAAATATCTCAGATCTGCACGGAAACCGAGGCACGGCTGGATCCGAGCTCGCCGGAGCTGTCGCGGTCGCCGGAGTGAGGAGAGGAGGGGCCGGTCGGTGTGGAGAGCTCGCCGGAGTGGGGCACCGGCGCGGGCGCGGCGACCGTGGCGGCGGGGTGGCGCGGCGGCGGCCGGAGG